>NW_026902456.1:0-147500 GCF_027409185.1 Cynocephalus volans
CTTCCAACAGGCTTGGAAAAGTGTGTTCTATATCTCGGCCAAACAAACTCCCCGGAGGTTGAGCTTTCAGAAGCAAGTTTAACTCTAAGGGAGGAAGCAGCAGAATGTGCCTCTCACATCTAGCCTTTAGGAATTCAGGTTGGCAAGTTCTATGGGGAAGCCCATTGCTGCCTATGGTGGAAACGGCATGGGAGATTTCAGTTTCAAAATCTCTGTGAAAAAGCGTCAGAGAAGCTTCTCCGTTTAGAATCCAGCATATCTCACTGAACCGAAGAAGTGGTAGTTAGAAGGGAGTTAGAGCTGCAAGCAGTTTGGTTTGGGAAATTAGATGCGAAATGACACTGCAAAGGCCTTCCAACAGGCTTGGAAAAGTGTGTTCTATATCTCTGCCAAACAGACTCCCCGGAGGTTGAGCTTTCAGAAGCACGCTTAACTCTTAGGGAGGAAGCAGCAGAATGTGCCTCTCACATCTCGCCTGTAGGAATTCAGGTTGGCAAGTTCTATGGGGAAGCCCATTGCTGCCTATGGTGGAAACGGCATGGGAGATTTCAGTTTCAAAATCTCTGTGAAAAAGCGTCAGAGAAGCTTCTCCGTTTAGAATCCAGCATATCTCACTGAACCGAAGAAGTGGTAGTTAGAAGGGAGTTAGAGCTGCAAGCAGTTTGGTTTGGGAAATTAGACGCGAAATGAAACTGCAAATGCCTTCCAACAGGCTTGGAAAAGTGTGTTCTATATCTCGGCCAAACAAACTCCCCGGAGGTTGAGCTTTCAGAAGCCAGTTTAACTCTAAGGGAGGAAGCAGCAGAATGTGCCTCTCACATCTAGCCTGTAGGAATTCAGGTTGGCAAGTTCTATGGGGAAGCCCATTGCTGCCTATGGTGGAAACGGCATGGGAGATTTTCAGTTTCAAAATCTCTGTGAAAAAGCGTCACAGAAGCTTCTCCGTTTAGAATCCAGCATATCTCACTGAACCGAAGAAGTGGGAGTTAGAAGGGAGTTAGAGCTCCAAGCAGTTGGTTTGGGAAATTAGATGCGAAATGACACTGCAATTGCCTTCCCAACAGGCTTGAAAAGTGTGTTCTATATCTGTGCCAAACAGAGTCCCCGGAGGTTGAGCTTTCAGAAGCAAGCTTAACTGTTAGGGAGGAAGCAGCAGAATATGCCCTCTCACATCTAGCCTCTAGGAATTCAGGTTGGCAAGTTCTATGGGGGAAGCCCATTGCTGCCTATGGTGGAAACGGCATGGGAGATTTCAGTTTCAAAATCCTCTGTGAAAAAGCGTCAGAGAAGCTTCTCCGTTTAGAATCCAGCATATCTCACTGAACCGAAGAAGTGGTAGTTAGAAGGGAGTTAGAGCTGCAAGCAGTTTGGTTTGGGAAATTAGACGCGAAATGAAACTGCAAATGCCTTCCAACAGGCTTGGAAAAGTGTGTTCTGTATCTCTGCCAAACAAACTCCCCGGAGGTTGAGCTTTCAGAAGCTAGTTTAACTCTAAGGGAGGAAGCAGCAGAATGTGCCTCTCACATCTAGCCTGTAGGAATTCAGGTTGGCAAGTTCTATGGGGAAGCCCATTGGCGCCTTCGTTGGAAACGGGTTTGGAAATTTCAGTTTCAAAATCTCTGTGAAAAAGCGTCAGAGAAGCTTCTCCGTTTAGAATCCAGCATATCTCACTGAACCGAAGAAGTGGTAGTTAGAAGGGAGTTAGAGCTGCAAGCAGTTTGGTTTGGGAAATTAGATGCGAAATGACACTGCAAAGGCCTTCCAACAGGCTTGGAAAAGTGTGTTCTATATCTCTGCCAAACAGACTCTCCGGAGGTTGAGCTTTCAGAAGCAAGCTTAACTCTTAGGGAGGAAGCAGCAGAATGTGCCTCTCACATCTAGCCTGTAGGAATTCAGGTTGGCAAGTTCTATGGGGAAGCCCATTGCTGCCTATGGTGGAAACGGCATGGGAGATTTCAGTTTCAAAATCTCTGTGAAAAAGCGTCAGAGAAGCTTCTCCGTTTAGAATCCAGCATATCTCACTGAACCGAAGAAGTGGTAGTTAGAAGGGAGTTAGAGCTGCAAGCAGTTTGGTTTGGGAAATTAGACGCGAAATGAAACTGCAAATGCCTTCCAACAGGCTTGGAAAAGTGTGTTCTATATCTCTGCCAAACAAACTCCCCGGAGGTTGAGCTTTCAGAAGCAAGTTTAACTCTAAGGGAGGAAGCAGCAGAATGTGCCTCTCACATCTAGCCTGTAGGAATTCAGGTTGGCAAGTTCTATGGGGAAGCCCATTGCTGCCTATGGTGGAAACGGCATGGGAGATTTCAGTTTCAAAATCTCTGTGAAAAAGCGTCAGAGAAGCTTCTCCGTTTAGAATCCAGCATATCTCACTGAACCGAAGAAGTGGTAGTTAGAAGGGAGTTAGAGCTGCAAGCAGTTTGGTTTGGGAAATTAGACGCGAAATGAAACTGCAAATGCCTTCCAACAGGCTTGGAAAAGTGTGTTCTATATCTCTGCCAAACAAACTCCCCGGAGGTTGAGCTTTCAGAAGCTAGTTTAACTCTAAGGGAGGAAGCAGCAGAATGTGCCTCTCACATCTAGCCTGTAGGAATTCAGGTTGGCAAGTTCTATGGGGAAGCCCATTGGCGCCTTCGTTGGAAACGGGTTTGGAAATTTCAGTTTCAAAATCTCTGTGAAAAAGCGTCAGAGAAGCTTCTCCGTTTAGAATCCAGCATATCTCACTGAACCGAAGAAGTGGTAGTTAGAAGGGAGTTAGAGCTGCAAGCAGTTTGGTTTGGGAAATTAGATGCGAAATGACACTGCAAAGGCCTTCCAACAGGCTTGGAAAAGTGTGTTCTATATCTCTGCCAAACAGACTCTCCGGAGGTTGAGCTTTCAGAAGCAAGCTTAACTCTTAGGGAGGAAGCAGCAGAATGTGCCTCTCACATCTAGCCTGTAGGAATTCAGGTTGGCAAGTTCTATGGGGAAGCCCATTGCTGCCTATGGTGGAAACGGCATGGGAGATTTCAGTTTCAAAATCTCTGTGAAAAAGCGTCAGAGAAGCTTCTCCGTTTAGAATCCAGCATATCTCACTGAACCGAAGAAGTGGTAGTTAGAAGGGAGTTAGAGCTGCAAGCAGTTTGGTTTGGGAAATTAGACGCGAAATGAAACTGCAAATGCCTTCCAACAGGCTTGGAAAAGTGTGTTCTATATCTCTGCCAAACAAACTCCCCGGAGGTTGAGCTTTCAGAAGCCAGTTTAACTCTAAGGGAGGAAGCAGCAGAATGTGCCTCTCACATCTAGCCTGTAGGAATTCAGGTTGGCAAGTTCTATGGGGAAGCCCATTGCTGCCTATGGTGGAAACGGCATGGGAGATTTCAGTTTCAAAATCTCTGTGAAAAAGCGTCAGAGAAGCTTCTCCGTTTAGAATCCAGCATATCTCACTGAACCGAAGAAGTGGTAGTTAGAAGGGAGTTAGAGCTGCAAGCAGTTTGGTTTGGGAAATTAGACGCGAAATGAAACTGCAAATGCCTTCCAACAGGCTTGGAAAAGTGTGTTCTATATCTCTGCCAAACAAACTCCCCGGAGGTTGAGCTTTCAGAAGCTAGTTTAACTCTAAGGGAGGAAGCAGCAGAATGTGCCTCTCACATCTAGCCTGTAGGAATTCAGGTTGGCAAGTTCTATGGGGAAGCCCATTGGCGCCTTCGTTGGAAACGGGTTTGGAAATTTCAGTTTCAAAATCTCTGTGAAAAAGCGTCAGAGAAGCTTCTCCGTTTAGAATCCAGCATATCTCACTGAACCGAAGAAGTGGTAGTTAGAAGGGAGTTAGAGCTGCAAGCAGTTTGGTTTGGGAAATTAGACGCGAAATGAAACTGCAAATGCCTTCCAACAGGCTTGGAAAAGTGTGTTCTATATCTCGGCCAAACAAACTCCCCGGAGGTTGAGCTTTCAGAAGCAAGTTTAACTCTAAGGGAGGAAGCAGCAGAATGTGCCTCTCACATCTAGCCTTTAGGAATTCAGGTTGGCAAGTTCTATGGGGAAGCCCATTGCTGCCTATGGTGGAAACGGCATGGGAGATTTCAGTTTCAAAATCTCTGTGAAAAAGCGTCAGAGAAGCTTCTCCGTTTAGAATCCAGCATATCTCACTGAACCGAAGAAGTGGTAGTTAGAAGGGAGTTAGAGCTGCAAGCAGTTTGGTTTGGGAAATTAGATGCGAAATGACACTGCAAAGGCCTTCCAACAGGCTTGGAAAAGTGTGTTCTATATCTCTGCCAAACAGACTCCCCGGAGGTTGAGCTTTCAGAAGCACGCTTAACTCTTAGGGAGGAAGCAGCAGAATGTGCCTCTCACATCTCGCCTGTAGGAATTCAGGTTGGCAAGTTCTATGGGGAAGCTCATTGCTGCCTATGGTGGAAACGGCATGGGAGATTTCAGTTTCAAAATCTCTGTGAAAATGCGTCAGAGAAGCTTCTCCGTTTAGAATCCAGCATATCTCACTGAACCGAAGAAGTGGTAGTTAGAAGGGAGTTAGAGCTGCAAGCAGTTTGGTTTGGGAAATTAGACGCGAAATGAAACTGCAAATGCCTTCCAACAGGCTTGGAAAAGTGTGTTCTATATCTCGGCCAAACAAACTCCCCGGAGGTTGAGCTTTCAGAAGCCAGTTTAACTCTAAGGGAGGAAGCAGCAGAATGTGCCTCTCACATCTAGCCTGTAGGAATTCAGGTTGGCAAGTTCTATGGGGAAGCCCATTGCTGCCTATGGTGGAAACGGCATGGGAGATTTCAGTTTCAAAATCTCTGTGAAAAAGCGTCACAGAAGCTTCTCCGTTTAGAATCCAGCATATCTCACTGAACCGAAGAAGTGGGAGTTAGAAGGGAGTTAGAGCTCCAAGCAGTTTGGTTTGGGAAATTAGATGCGAAATGACACTGCAATTGCCTTCCAACAGGCTTGGAAAAGTGTGTTCTATATCTGTGCCAAACAGAGTCCCCGGAGGTTGAGCTTTCAGAAGCAAGCTTAACTGTTAGGGAGGAAGCAGCAGAATGTGCCTCTCACATCTAGCCTCTAGGAATTCAGGTTGGCAAGTTCTATGGGGAAGCCCATTGCTGCCTATGGTGGAAACGGCATGGGAGATTTCAGTTTCAATATCTCTGTGAAAAAGCGTCAGAGAAGCTTCTCCGTTTAGAATCCAGCATATCTCACTGAACCGAAGAAGTGGTAGTTAGAAGGGAGTTAGAGCTGCAAGCAGTTTGGTTTGGGAAATTAGACGCGAAATGAAACTGCAAATGCCTTCCAACAGGCTTGGAAAAGTGTGTTCTATATCTCTGCCAAACAAACTCCCCGGAGGTTGAGCTTTCAGAAGCAAGTTTAACTCTAAGGGAGGAAGCAGCAGAATGTGCCTCTCACATCTAGCCTGTAGGAATTCAGGTTGGCAAGTTCTATGGGGAAGCCCATTGCTGCCTATGGTGGAAACGGCATGGGAGATTTCAGTTTCAAAATCTCTGTGAAAAAGCGTCAGAGAAGCTTCTCCGTTTAGAATCCAGCATATCTCACTGAACCGAAGAAGTGGTAGTTAGAAGGGAGTTAGAGCTACAAGCAGTTTGGTTTGGGAAATTAGACGCGAAATGAAACTGCAAAGGCCTTCCAACAGGCTTGTAAAAGTGTGTTCTATATCTCTGCCAAACAAACTCCCCGGAGGTTGAGCTTTCAGAAGCTAGTTTAACTCTAAGGGAGGAAGCAGCAGAATGTGCCTCTCACATCTAGCCTGTAGGAATTCAGGTTGGCAAGTTCTATGGGGAAGCCCATTGGCGCCTTCGTTGGAAACGGGTTTGGAAATTTCAGTTTCAAAATCTCTGTGAAAAAGCGTCAGAGAAGCTTCTCCGTTTAGAATCCAGCATGTCTCACTGAACCGAAGAAGTGGTAGTTAGAAGGGAGTTAGAGCTGCAAGCAGTTTGGTTTGGGAAATTAGACGCGAAATGAAACTGCAAATGCCTTCCAACAGGCTTGGAAAAGTGTGTTCTATATCTCTGCCAAACAAACTCCCCGGAGGTTGAGCTTTCAGAAGCAAGTTTAACTCTAAGGGAGGAAGCAGCAGAATGTGCCTCTCACATCTAGCCTGTAGGAATTCAGGTTGGCAAGTTCTATGGGGAAGCCCATTGCTGCCTATGGTGGAAACGGCATGGGAGATTTCAGTTTCAAAATCTCTGTGAAAAAGCGTCAGATAAGCTTCTCCGTTTAGAATCCAGCATATCTCACTGAACCGAAGAAGTGGTAGTTAGAAGGGAGTTAGAGCTGCAAGCAGTTTGGTTTGGGAAATTAGACGCGAAATGAAACTGCAAATGCCTTCCAACAGGCTTGGAAAAGTGTGTTCTATATCTCTGCCAAACAAACTCCCCGGAGGTTGAGCTTTCAGAAGCTAGTTTAACTCTAAGGGAGGAAGCAGCAGAATGTGCCTCTCTCATCTAGCCTGTAGGAATTCAGGTTGGCAAGTTCTATGGGGAAGCCCATTGGCGCCTTCGTTGGAAACGGGTTTGGAAATTTCAGTTTCAAAATCTCTGTGAAAAAGCGTCAGAGAAGCTTCTCCGTTTAGAATCCAGCATATCTCACTGAACCGAAGAAGTGGTAGTTAGAAGGGAGTTAGAGCTGCAAGCAGTTTGGTTTGGGAAATTAGACGCGAAATGAAACTGCAAATGCCTTCCAACAGGCTTGGAAAAGTGTGTTCTATATCTCGGCCAAACAAACTCCCCGGAGGTTGAGCTTTCAGAAGCAAGTTTAACTCTAAGGGAGGAAGCAGCAGAATGTGCCTCTCACATCTAGCCTTTAGGAATTCAGGTTGGCAAGTTCTATGGGGAAGCCCATTGCTGCCTATGGTGGAAACGGCATGGGAGATTTCAGTTTCAAAATCTCTGTGAAAAAGCGTCAGAGAAGCTTCTCCGTTTAGAATCCAGCATATCTCACTGAACCGAAGAAGTGGTAGTTAGAAGGGAGTTAGAGCTGCAAGCAGTTTGGTTTGGGAAATTAGATGCGAAATGACACTGCAAAGGCCTTCCAACAGGCTTGGAAAAGTGTGTTCTATATCTCTGCCAAACAGACTCCCCGGAGGTTGAGCTTTCAGAAGCACGCTTAACTCTTAGGGAGGAAGCAGCAGAATGTGCCTCTCACATCTCGCCTGTAGGAATTCAGGTTGGCAAGTTCTATGGGGAAGCCCATTGCTGCCTATGGTGGAAACGGCATGGGAGATTTCAGTTTCAAAATCTCTGTGAAAAAGCGTCAGAGAAGCTTCTCCGTTTAGAATCCAGCATATCTCACTGAACCGAAGAAGTGGTAGTTAGAAGGGAGTTAGAGCTGCAAGCAGTTTGGTTTGGGAAATTAGACGCGAAATGAAACTGCAAATGCCTTCCAACAGGCTTGGAAAAGTGTGTTCTATATCTCGGCCAAACAAACTCCCCGGAGGTTGAGCTTTCAGAAGCCAGTTTAACTCTAAGGGAGGAAGCAGCAGAATGTGCCTCTCACATCTAGCCTGTAGGAATTCAGGTTGGCAAGTTCTATGGGGAAGCCCATTGCTGCCTATGGTGGAAACGGCATGGGAGATTTCAGTTTCAAAATCTCTGTGAAAAAGCGTCACAGAAGCTTCTCCGTTTAGAATCCAGCATATCTCACTGAACCGAAGAAGTGGGAGTTAGAAGGGAGTTAGAGCTCCAAGCAGTTTGGTTTGGGAAATTAGATGCGAAATGACACTGCAATTGCCTTCCAACAGGCTTGGAAAAGTGTGTTCTATATCTGTGCCAAACAGAGTCCCCGGAGGTTGAGCTTTCAGAAGCAAGCTTAACTGTTAGGGAGGAAGCAGCAGAATATGCCTCTCACATCTAGCCTCTAGGAATTCAGGTTGGCAAGTTCTATGGGGAAGCCCATTGCTGCCTATGGTGGAAACGGCATGGGAGATTTCAGTTTCAAAATCTCTGTGAAAAAGCGTCAGAGAAGCTTCTCCGTTTAGAATCCAGCATATCTCACTGAACCGAAGAAGTGGTAGTTAGAAGGGAGTTAGAGCTGCAAGCAGTTTGGTTTGGGAAATTAGACGCGAAATGAAACTGCAAATGCCTTCCAACAGGCTTGGAAAAGTGTGTTCTGTATCTCTGCCAAACAAACTCCCCGGAGGTTGAGCTTTCAGAAGCTAGTTTAACTCTAAGGGAGGAAGCAGCAGAATGTGCCTCTCACATCTAGCCTGTAGGAATTCAGGTTGGCAAGTTCTATGGGGAAGCCCATTGGCGCCTTCGTTGGAAACGGGTTTGGAAATTTCAGTTTCAAAATCTCTGTGAAAAAGCGTCAGAGAAGCTTCTCCGTTTAGAATCCAGCATATCTCACTGAACCGAAGAAGTGGTAGTTAGAAGGGAGTTAGAGCTGCAAGCAGTTTGGTTTGGGAAATTAGATGCGAAATGACACTGCAAAGGCCTTCCAACAGGCTTGGAAAAGTGTGTTCTATATCTCTGCCAAACAGACTCTCCGGAGGTTGAGCTTTCAGAAGCAAGCTTAACTCTTAGGGAGGAAGCAGCAGAATGTGCCTCTCACATCTAGCCTGTAGGAATTCAGGTTGGCAAGTTCTATGGGGAAGCCCATTGCTGCCTATGGTGGAAACGGCATGGGAGATTTCAGTTTCAAAATCTCTGTGAAAAAGCGTCAGAGAAGCTTCTCCGTTTAGAATCCAGCATATCTCACTGAACCGAAGAAGTGGTAGTTAGAAGGGAGTTAGAGCTGCAAGCAGTTTGGTTTGGGAAATTAGACGCGAAATGAAACTGCAAATGCCTTCCAACAGGCTTGGAAAAGTGTGTTCTATATCTCTGCCAAACAAACTCCCCGGAGGTTGAGCTTTCAGAAGCAAGTTTAACTCTAAGGGAGGAAGCAGCAGAATGTGCCTCTCACATCTAGCCTGTAGGAATTCAGGTTGGCAAGTTCTATGGGGAAGCCCATTGCTGCCTATGGTGGAAACGGCATGGGAGATTTCAGTTTCAAAATCTCTGTGAAAAAGCGTCAGAGAAGCTTCTCCGTTTAGAATCCAGCATATCTCACTGAACCGAAGAAGTGGTAGTTAGAAGGGAGTTAGAGCTGCAAGCAGTTTGGTTTGGGAAATTAGACGCGAAATGAAACTGCAAATGCCTTCCAACAGGCTTGGAAAAGTGTGTTCTATATCTCTGCCAAACAAACTCCCCGGAGGTTGAGCTTTCAGAAGCTAGTTTAACTCTAAGGGAGGAAGCAGCAGAATGTGCCTCTCACATCTAGCCTGTAGGAATTCAGGTTGGCAAGTTCTATGGGGAAGCCCATTGGCGCCTTCGTTGGAAACGGGTTTGGAAATTTCAGTTTCAAAATCTCTGTGAAAAAGCGTCAGAGAAGCTTCTCCGTTTAGAATCCAGCATATCTCACTGAACCGAAGAAGTGGTAGTTAGAAGGGAGTTAGAGCTGCAAGCAGTTTGGTTTGGGAAATTAGATGCGAAATGACACTGCAAAGGCCTTCCAACAGGCTTGGAAAAGTGTGTTCTATATCTCTGCCAAACAGACTCTCCGGAGGTTGAGCTTTCAGAAGCAAGCTTAACTCTTAGGGAGGAAGCAGCAGAATGTGCCTCTCACATCTAGCCTGTAGGAATTCAGGTTGGCAAGTTCTATGGGGAAGCCCATTGCTGCCTATGGTGGAAACGGCATGGGAGATTTCAGTTTCAAAATCTCTGTGAAAAAGCGTCAGAGAAGCTTCTCCGTTTAGAATCCAGCATATCTCACTGAACCGAAGAAGTGGTAGTTAGAAGGGAGTTAGAGCTGCAAGCAGTTTGGTTTGGGAAATTAGACGCGAAATGAAACTGCAAATGCCTTCCAACAGGCTTGGAAAAGTGTGTTCTATATCTCTGCCAAACAAACTCCCCGGAGGTTGAGCTTTCAGAAGCCAGTTTAACTCTAAGGGAGGAAGCAGCAGAATGTGCCTCTCACATCTAGCCTGTAGGAATTCAGGTTGGCAAGTTCTATGGGGAAGCCCATTGCTGCCTATGGTGGAAACGGCATGGGAGATTTCAGTTTCAAAATCTCTGTGAAAAAGCGTCAGAGAAGCTTCTCCGTTTAGAATCCAGCATATCTCACTGAACCGAAGAAGTGGTAGTTAGAAGGGAGTTAGAGCTGCAAGCAGTTTGGTTTGGGAAATTAGACGCGAAATGAAACTGCAAATGCCTTCCAACAGGCTTGGAAAAGTGTGTTCTATATCTCTGCCAAACAAACTCCCCGGAGGTTGAGCTTTCAGAAGCTAGTTTAACTCTAAGGGAGGAAGCAGCAGAATGTGCCTCTCACATCTAGCCTGTAGGAATTCAGGTTGGCAAGTTCTATGGGGAAGCCCATTGGCGCCTTCGTTGGAAACGGGTTTGGAAATTTCAGTTTCAAAATCTCTGTGAAAAAGCGTCAGAGAAGCTTCTCCGTTTAGAATCCAGCATATCTCACTGAACCGAAGAAGTGGTAGTTAGAAGGGAGTTAGAGCTGCAAGCAGTTTGGTTTGGGAAATTAGACGCGAAATGAAACTGCAAATGCCTTCCAACAGGCTTGGAAAAGTGTGTTCTATATCTCGGCCAAACAAACTCCCCGGAGGTTGAGCTTTCAGAAGCAAGTTTAACTCTAAGGGAGGAAGCAGCAGAATGTGCCTCTCACATCTAGCCTTTAGGAATTCAGGTTGGCAAGTTCTATGGGGAAGCCCATTGCTGCCTATGGTGGAAACGGCATGGGAGATTTCAGTTTCAAAATCTCTGTGAAAAAGCGTCAGAGAAGCTTCTCCGTTTAGAATCCAGCATATCTCACTGAACCGAAGAAGTGGTAGTTAGAAGGGAGTTAGAGCTGCAAGCAGTTTGGTTTGGGAAATTAGATGCGAAATGACACTGCAAAGGCCTTCCAACAGGCTTGGAAAAGTGTGTTCTATATCTCTGCCAAACAGACTCCCCGGAGGTTGAGCTTTCAGAAGCACGCTTAACTCTTAGGGAGGAAGCAGCAGAATGTGCCTCTCACATCTCGCCTGTAGGAATTCAGGTTGGCAAGTTCTATGGGGAAGCTCATTGCTGCCTATGGTGGAAACGGCATGGGAGATTTCAGTTTCAAAATCTCTGTGAAAATGCGTCAGAGAAGCTTCTCCGTTTAGAATCCAGCATATCTCACTGAACCGAAGAAGTGGTAGTTAGAAGGGAGTTAGAGCTGCAAGCAGTTTGGTTTGGGAAATTAGACGCGAAATGAAACTGCAAATGCCTTCCAACAGGCTTGGAAAAGTGTGTTCTATATCTCGGCCAAACAAACTCCCCGGAGGTTGAGCTTTCAGAAGCCAGTTTAACTCTAAGGGAGGAAGCAGCAGAATGTGCCTCTCACATCTAGCCTGTAGGAATTCAGGTTGGCAAGTTCTATGGGGAAGCCCATTGCTGCCTATGGTGGAAACGGCATGGGAGATTTCAGTTTCAAAATCTCTGTGAAAAAGCGTCACAGAAGCTTCTCCGTTTAGAATCCAGCATATCTCACTGAACCGAAGAAGTGGGAGTTAGAAGGGAGTTAGAGCTCCAAGCAGTTTGGTTTGGGAAATTAGATGCGAAATGACACTGCAATTGCCTTCCAACAGGCTTGGAAAAGTGTGTTCTATATCTGTGCCAAACAGAGTCCCCGGAGGTTGAGCTTTCAGAAGCAAGCTTAACTGTTAGGGAGGAAGCAGCAGAATGTGCCTCTCACATCTAGCCTCTAGGAATTCAGGTTGGCAAGTTCTATGGGGAAGCCCATTGCTGCCTATGGTGGAAACGGCATGGGAGATTTCAGTTTCAATATCTCTGTGAAAAAGCGTCAGAGAAGCTTCTCCGTTTAGAATCCAGCATATCTCACTGAACCGAAGAAGTGGTAGTTAGAAGGGAGTTAGAGCTGCAAGCAGTTTGGTTTGGGAAATTAGACGCGAAATGAAACTGCAAATGCCTTCCAACAGGCTTGGAAAAGTGTGTTCTATATCTCTGCCAAACAAACTCACGGAGGTTGAGCTTTCAGAAGCAAGTTTAACTCTAAGGGAGGAAGCAGCAGAATGTGCCTCTCACATCTAGCCTGTAGGAATTCAGGTTGGCAAGTTCTATGGGGAAGCCCATTGCTGCCTATGGTGGAAACGGCATGGGAGATTTCAGTTTCAAAATCTCTGTGAAAAAGCGTCAGAGAAGCTTCTCCGTTTAGAATCCAGCATATCTCACTGAACCGAAGAAGTGGTAGTTAGAAGGGAGTTAGAGCTGCAAGCAGTTTGGTTTGGGAAATTAGACGCGAAATGAAACTGCAAATGCCTTCCAACAGGCTTGGAAAAGTGTGTTCTATATCTCTGCCAAACAAACTCCCCGGAGGTTGAGCTTTCAGAAGCTAGTTTAACTCTAAGGGAGGAAGCAGCAGAATGTGCCTCTCACATCTAGCCTGTAGGAATTCAGGTTGGCAAGTTCTATGGGGAAGCCCATTGGCGCCTTCGTTGGAAACGGGTTTGGAAATTTCAGTTTCAAAATCTCTGTGAAAAAGCGTCAGAGAAGCTTCTCCGTTTAGAATCCAGCATGTCTCACTGAACCGAAGAAGTGGTAGTTAGAAGGGAGTTAGAGCTGCAAGCAGTTTGGTTTGGGAAATTAGACGCGAAATGAAACTGCAAATGCCTTCCAACAGGCTTGGAAAAGTGTGTTCTATATCTCTGCCAAACAAACTCCCCGGAGGTTGAGCTTTCAGAAGCAAGTTTAACTCTAAGGGAGGAAGCAGCAGAATGTGCCTCTCACATCTAGCCTGTAGGAATTCAGGTTGGCAAGTTCTATGGGGAAGCCCATTGCTGCCTATGGTGGAAACGGCATGGGAGATTTCAGTTTCAAAATCTCTGTGAAAAAGCGTCAGATAAGCTTCTCCGTTTAGAATCCAGCATATCTCACTGAACCGAAGAAGTGGTAGTTAGAAGGGAGTTAGAGCTGCAAGCAGTTTGGTTTGGGAAATTAGACGCGAAATGAAACTGCAAATGCCTTCCAACAGGCTTGGAAAAGTGTGTTCTATATCTCTGCCAAACAAACTCCCCGGAGGTTGAGCTTTCAGAAGCTAGTTTAACTCTAAGGGAGGAAGCAGCAGAATGTGCCTCTCTCATCTAGCCTGTAGGAATTCAGGTTGGCAAGTTCTATGGGGAAGCCCATTGGCGCCTTCGTTGGAAACGGGTTTGGAAATTTCAGTTTCAAAATCTCTGTGAAAAAGCGTCAGAGAAGCTTCTCCGTTTAGAATCCAGCATATCTCACTGAACCGAAGAAGTGGTAGTTAGAAGGGAGTTAGAGCTGCAAGCAGTTTGGTTTGGGAAATTAGATGCGAAATGACACTGCAAAGGCCTTCCAACAGGCTTGGAAAAGTGTGTTCTATATCTCTGCCAAACAGACTCTCCGGAGGTTGAGCTTTCAGAAGCAAGCTTAACTCTTAGGGAGGAAGCAGCAGAATGTGCCTCTCACATCTAGCCTGTAGGAATTCAGGTTGGCAAGTTCTATGGGGAAGCCCATTGCTGCCTATGGTGGAAACGGCATGGGAGATTTCAGTTTCAAAATCTCTGTGAAAAAGCGTCAGAGAAGCTTCTCCGTTTAGAATCCAGCATATCTCACTGAACCGAAGAAGTGGTAGTTAGAAGGGAGTTAGAGCTGCAAGCAGTTTGGTTTGGGAAATTAGACGCGAAATGAAACTGCAAATGCCTTCCAACAGGCTTGGAAAAGTGTGTTCTATATCTCTGCCAAACAAACTCCCCGGAGGTTGAGCTTTCAGAAGCCAGTTTAACTCTAAGGGAGGAAGCAGCAGAATGTGCCTCTCACATCTAGCCTGTAGGAATTCAGGTTGGCAAGTTCTATGGGGAAGCCCATTGCTGCCTATGGTGGAAACGGCATGGGAGATTTCAGTTTCAAAATCTCTGTGAAAAAGCGTCAGAGAAGCTTCTCCGTTTAGAATCCAGCATATCTCACTGAACCGAAGAAGTGGTAGTTAGAAGGGAGTTAGAGCTGCAAGCAGTTTGGTTTGGGAAATTAGACGCGAAATGAAACTGCAAATGCCTTCCAACAGGCTTGGAAAAGTGTGTTCTATATCTCTGCCAAACAAACTCCCCGGAGGTTGAGCTTTCAGAAGCTAGTTTAACTCTAAGGGAGGAAGCAGCAGAATGTGCCTCTCACATCTAGCCTGTAGGAATTCAGGTTGGCAAGTTCTATGGGGAAGCCCATTGGCGCCTTCGTTGGAAACGGGTTTGGAAATTTCAGTTTCAAAATCTCTGTGAAAAAGCGTCAGAGAAGCTTCTCCGTTTAGAATCCAGCATATCTCACTGAACCGAAGAAGTGGTAGTTAGAAGGGAGTTAGAGCTGCAAGCAGTTTGGTTTGGGAAATTAGACGCGAAATGAAACTGCAAATGCCTTCCAACAGGCTTGGAAAAGTGTGTTCTATATCTCGGCCAAACAAACTCCCCGGAGGTTGAGCTTTCAGAAGCAAGTTTAACTCTAAGGGAGGAAGCAGCAGAATGTGCCTCTCACATCTAGCCTTTAGGAATTCAGGTTGGCAAGTTCTATGGGGAAGCCCATTGCTGCCTATGGTGGAAACGGCATGGGAGATTTCAGTTTCAAAATCTCTGTGAAAAAGCGTCAGAGAAGCTTCTCCGTTTAGAATCCAGCATATCTCACTGAACCGAAGAAGTGGTAGTTAGAAGGGAGTTAGAGCTGCAAGCAGTTTGGTTTGGGAAATTAGATGCGAAATGACACTGCAAAGGCCTTCCAACAGGCTTGGAAAAGTGTGTTCTATATCTCTGCCAAACAGACTCCCCGGAGGTTGAGCTTTCAGAAGCACGCTTAACTCTTAGGGAGGAAGCAGCAGAATGTGCCTCTCACATCTCGCCTGTAGGAATTCAGGTTGGCAAGTTCTATGGGGAAGCTCATTGCTGCCTATGGTGGAAACGGCATGGGAGATTTCAGTTTCAAAATCTCTGTGAAAATGCGTCAGAGAAGCTTCTCCGTTTAGAATCCAGCATATCTCACTGAACCGAAGAAGTGGTAGTTAGAAGGGAGTTAGAGCTGCAAGCAGTTTGGTTTGGGAAATTAGACGCGAAATGAAACTGCAAATGCCTTCCAACAGGCTTGGAAAAGTGTGTTCTATATCTCGGCCAAACAAACTCCCCGGAGGTTGAGCTTTCAGAAGCCAGTTTAACTCTAAGGGAGGAAGCAGCAGAATGTGCCTCTCACATCTAGCCTGTAGGAATTCAGGTTGGCAAGTTCTATGGGGAAGCCCATTGCTGCCTATGGTGGAAACGGCATGGGAGATTTCAGTTTCAAAATCTCTGTGAAAAAGCGTCACAGAAGCTTCTCCGTTTAGAATCCAGCATATCTCACTGAACCGAAGAAGTGGGAGTTAGAAGGGAGTTAGAGCTCCAAGCAGTTTGGTTTGGGAAATTAGATGCGAAATGACACTGCAATTGCCTTCCAACAGGCTTGGAAAAGTGTGTTCTATATCTGTGCCAAACAGAGTCCCCGGAGGTTGAGCTTTCAGAAGCAAGCTTAACTGTTAGGGAGGAAGCAGCAGAATGTGCCTCTCACATCTAGCCTCTAGGAATTCAGGTTGGCAAGTTCTATGGGGAAGCCCATTGCTGCCTATGGTGGAAACGGCATGGGAGATTTCAGTTTCAATATCTCTGTGAAAAAGCGTCAGAGAAGCTTCTCCGTTTAGAATCCAGCATATCTCACTGAACCGAAGAAGTGGTAGTTAGAAGGGAGTTAGAGCTGCAAGCAGTTTGGTTTGGGAAATTAGACGCGAAATGAAACTGCAAATGCCTTCCAACAGGCTTGGAAAAGTGTGTTCTATATCTCTGCCAAACAAACTCCCCGGAGGTTGAGCTTTCAGAAGCAAGTTTAACTCTAAGGGAGGAAGCAGCAGAATGTGCCTCTCACATCTAGCCTGTAGGAATTCAGGTTGGCAAGTTCTATGGGGAAGCCCATTGCTGCCTATGGTGGAAACGGCATGGGAGATTTCAGTTTCAAAATCTCTGTGAAAAAGCGTCAGAGAAGCTTCTCCGTTTAGAATCCAGCATATCTCACTGAACCGAAGAAGTGGTAGTTAGAAGGGAGTTAGAGCTGCAAGCAGTTTGGTTTGGGAAATTAGACGCGAAATGAAACTGCAAAGGCCTTCCAACAGGCTTGTAAAAGTGTGTTCTATATCTCTGCCAAACAAACTCCCCGGAGGTTGAGCTTTCAGAAGCTAGTTTAACTCTAAGGGAGGAAGCAGCAGAATGTGCCTCTCACATCTAGCCTGTAGGAATTCAGGTTGGCAAGTTCTATGGGGAAGCCCATTGGCGCCTTCGTTGGAAACGGGTTTGGAAATTTCAGTTTCAAAATCTCTGTGAAAAAGCGTCAGAGAAGCTTCTCCGTTTAGAATCCAGCATGTCTCACTGAACCGAAGAAGTGGTAGTTAGAAGGGAGTTAGAGCTGCAAGCAGTTTGGTTTGGGAAATTAGACGCGAAATGAAACTGCAAATGCCTTCCAACAGGCTTGGAAAAGTGTGTTCTATATCTCTGCCAAACAAACTCCCCGGAGGTTGAGCTTTCAGAAGCAAGTTTAACTCTAAGGGAGGAAGCAGCAGAATGTGCCTCTCACATCTAGCCTGTAGGAATTCAGGTTGGCAAGTTCTATGGGGAAGCCCATTGCTGCCTATGGTGGAAACGGCATGGGAGATTTCAGTTTCAAAATCTCTGTGAAAAAGCGTCAGATAAGCTTCTCCGTTTAGAATCCAGCATATCTCACTGAACCGAAGAAGTGGTAGTTAGAAGGGAGTTAGAGCTGCAAGCAGTTTGGTTTGGGAAATTAGACGCGAAATGAAACTGCAAATGCCTTCCAACAGGCTTGGAAAAGTGTGTTCTATATCTCTGCCAAACAAACTCCCCGGAGGTTGAGCTTTCAGAAGCTAGTTTAACTCTAAGGGAGGAAGCAGCAGAATGTGCCTCTCTCATCTAGCCTGTAGGAATTCAGGTTGGCAAGTTCTATGGGGAAGCCCATTGGCGCCTTCGTTGGAAACGGGTTTGGAAATTTCAGTTTCAAAATCTCTGTGAAAAAGCGTCAGAGAAGCTTCTCCGTTTAGAATCCAGCATATCTCACTGAACCGAAGAAGTGGTAGTTAGAAGGGAGTTAGAGCTGCAAGCAGTTTGGTTTGGGAAATTAGACGCGAAATGAAACTGCAAATGCCTTCCAACAGGCTTGGAAAAGTGTGTTCTATATCTCGGCCAAACAAACTCCCCGGAGGTTGAGCTTTCAGAAGCAAGTTTAACTCTAAGGGAGGAAGCAGCAGAATGTGCCTCTCACATCTAGCCTTTAGGAATTCAGGTTGGCAAGTTCTATGGGGAAGCCCATTGCTGCCTATGGTGGAAACGGCATGGGAGATTTCAGTTTCAAAATCTCTGTGAAAAAGCGTCAGAGAAGCTTCTCCGTTTAGAATCCAGCATATCTCACTGAACCGAAGAAGTGGTAGTTAGAAGGGAGTTAGAGCTGCAAGCAGTTTGGTTTGGGAAATTAGATGCGAAATGACACTGCAAAGGCCTTCCAACAGGCTTGGAAAAGTGTGTTCTATATCTCTGCCAAACAGACTCCCCGGAGGTTGAGCTTTCAGAAGCAAGCTTAACTCTTAGGGAGGAAGCAGCAGAATGTGCCTCTCACATCTAGCCTGTAGGAATTCAGGTTGGCAAGTTCTATGGGGAAGCCCATTGCTGCCTATGGTGGAAACGGCATGGGAGATTTCAGTTTCAAAATCTCTGTGAAAAAGCGTCAGAGAAGCTTCTCCGTTTAGAATCCAGCATATCTCACTGAACCGAAGAAGTGGTAGTTAGAAGGGAGTTAGAGCTGCAAGCAGTTTGGTTTGGGAAATTAGATGCGAAATGACACTGCAAAGGCCTTCCAACAGGCTTGGAAAAGTGTGTTCTATATCTCTGCCAAACAGAGTCCCCGGAGGTTGAGCTTTCAGAAGCAAGCTTAACTGTTAGGGAGGAAGCAGCAGAATGTACCTCTCACATCTAGCCTGTAGGAATTCAGGTTGGCAAGTTCTATGGGGAAGCCCATTGCTGCCTATGGTGGAAACGGCATGGGAGATTTCAGTTTCAAAATCTCTGTGAAAAAGCGTCCGAGAAGCTTCTCCATTTAGAATCCAGCATATCTCACTGAACCGAAGAAGTGGTAGTTAGAAGGGAGTTAGAGCTGCAAGCAGTTTGGTTTGGGAAATTAGACGCGAAATGAAACTGCAAATGCCTTCCAACAGGCTTGGAAAAGTGTGTTCTATATCTCTGCCAAACAAACTCCCCGGAGGTTGAGCTTTCAGAAGCAAGTTTAACTCTAAGGGAGGAAGCAGCAGAATGTGCCTCTCACATCTAGCCTGTAGGAATTCAGGTTGGCAAGTTCTATGGGGAAGCCCATTGCTGCCTATGGTGGAAACGGCATGGGAGATTTCAGTTTCAAAATCCCTGTGAAAAAGCGTCAGAGAAGCTTCTCCGTTTAGAATCCAGCATATCTCACTGAACCGAAGAAGTGGTAGTTAGAAGGGAGTTAGAGCTGCAAGCAGTTTGGTTTGGGAAATTAGACGCGAAATGAAACTGCAAATGCCTTCCAACAGGCTTGGAAAAGTGTGTTCTATATCTCTGCCAAACAAACTCCCCGGAGGTTGAGCTTTCAGAAGCTAGTTTAACTCTAAGGGAGGAAGCAGCAGAATGTGCCTCTCACATCTAGCCTGTAGGAATTCAGGTTGGCAAGTTCTATGGGGAAGCCCATTGGCGCCTTCGTTGGAAACGGGTTTGGAAATTTCAGTTTCAAAATCTCTGTGAAAAAGCGTCGGAGAAGCTTCTCCGTTTAGAATCCAGCATATCTCACTGAACCGAAGAAGTGGTAGTTAGAAGGGAGTTAGAGCTGCAAGCAGTTTGGTTTGGGAAATTAGACGCGAAATGAAACTGCAAATGCCTTCCAACAGGCTTGGAAAAGTGTGTTCTATATCTCTGCCAAACAAACTCCCCGGAGGTTGAGCTTTCAGAAGCTAGTTTAACTCTAAGGGAGGAAGCAGCAGAATGTGCCTCTCACATCTAGCCTGTAGGAATTCAGGTTGGCAAGTTCTATGGGGAAGCCCATTGCTGCCTATGGTGGAAACGGCATGGGAGATTTCAGTTTCAAAATCTCTGTGAAAAAGCGTCAGAGAAGCTTCTCCGTTTAGAATCCAGCATATCTCACTGAACCGAAGAAGTGGTAGTTAGAAGGGAGTTAGAGCTGCAAGCAGTTTGGTTTGGGAAATTAGACGCGAAATGAAACTGCAAATGCCTTCCAACAGGCTTGGAAAAGTGTGTTCTGTATCTCTGCCAAACAAACTCCCCGGAGGTTGAGCTTCCAGAAGCTAGTTTAACTCTAAGGGAGGAAGGAGCAGAATGTGCCTCTCACATCTAGCCTGTAGGAATTCAGGTTGGCAAGTTCTATGGGGAAGCCCATTGGCGCCTTCGTTGGAAACGGGTTTGGAAATTTCAGTTTCAAAATCTCTGTGAAAAAGCGTCAGAGAAGCTTCTCCGTTTAGAATCCAGCATATCTCACTGAACCGAAGAAGTGGTAGTTAGAAGGGAGTTAGAGCTGCAAGCAGTTTGGTTTGGGAAATTAGATGCGAAATGACACTGCAAAGGCCTTCCAACAGGCTTGGAAAAGTGTGTTCTATATCTCTGCCAAACAGACTCTCCGGAGGTTGAGCTTTCAGAAGCAAGCTTAACTCTTAGGGAGGAAGCAGCAGAATGTGCCTCTCACATCTAGCCTGTAGGAATTCAGGTTGGCAAGTTCTATGGGGAAGCCCATTGCTGCCTATGGTGGAAACGGCATGGGAGATTTCAGTTTCAAAATCTCTGTGAAAAAGCGTCAGAGAAGCTTCTCCGTTTAGAATCCAGCATATCTCACTGAACCGAAGAAGTGGTAGTTAGAAGGGAGTTAGAGCTGCAAGCAGTTTGGTTTGGGAAATTAGACGCGAAATGAAACTGCAAATGCCTTCCAACAGGCTTGGAAAAGTGTGTTCTATATCTCTGCCAAACAAACTCCCCGGAGGTTGAGCTTTCAGAAGCAAGTTTAACTCTAAGGGAGGAAGCAGCAGAATGTGCCTCTCACATCTAGCCTGTAGGAATTCAGGTTGGCAAGTTCTATGGGGAAGCCCATTGCTGCCTATGGTGGAAACGGCATGGGAGATTTCAGTTTCAAAATCTCTGTGAAAAAGCGTCAGAGAAGCTTCTCCGTTTAGAATCCAGCATATCTCACTGAACCGAAGAAGTGGTAGTTAGAAGGGAGTTAGAGCTGCAAGCAGTTTGGTTTGGGAAATTAGACGCGAAATGAAACTGCAAATGCCTTCCAACAGGCTTGGAAAAGTGTGTTCTATATCTCTGCCAAACAAACTCCCCGGAGGTTGAGCTTTCAGAAGCTAGTTTAACTCTAAGGGAGGAAGCAGCAGAATGTGCCTCTCACATCTAGCCTGTAGGAATTCAGGTTGGCAAGTTCTATGGGGAAGCCCATTGGCGCCTTCGTTGGAAACGGGTTTGGAAATTTCAGTTTCAAAATCTCTGTGAAAAAGCGTCAGAGAAGCTTCTCCGTTTAGAATCCAGCATATCTCACTGAACCGAAGAAGTGGTAGTTAGAAGGGAGTTAGAGCTGCAAGCAGTTTGGTTTGGGAAATTAGACGCGAAATGAAACTGCAAATGCCTTCCAACAGGCTTGGAAAAGTGTGTTCTATATCTCGGCCAAACAAACTCCCCGGAGGTTGAGCTTTCAGAAGCAAGCTTAACTGTTAGGGAGGAAGCAGCAGAATGTGCCTCTCACATCTAGCCTGTAGGAATTCAGGTTGGCAAGTTCTATGGGGAAGCCCATTGCTGCCTATGGTGGAAACGGCATGGGAGATTTCAGTTTCAAAATCTCTGTGAAAAAGCGTCAGAGAAGCTTCTCCATTTAGAATCCAGCATATCTCACTGAACCGAAGAAGTGGTAGTTAGAAGGGAGTTAGAGCTGCAAGCAGTTTGGTTTGGGAAATTAGACGCGAAATGAAACTGCAAATGCCTTCCAACAGGCTTGTAAAAGTGTGTTCTATATCTCTGCCAAACAAACTCCCCGGAGGTTGAGCTTTCAGAAGCTAGTTTAACTCTAAGGGAGGAAGCAGCAGAATGTGCCTCTCACATCTAGCCTGTAGGAATTCAGGTTGGCAAGTTCTATGGGGAAGCCCATTGCTGCCTATGGTGGAAACGGCATGGGAGATTTCAGTTTCAAAATCTCTGTGAAAAAGCGTCAGAGAAGCTTCTCCGTTTAGAATCCAGCATATCTCACTGAACCAAAGAAGTGGTAGTTAGAAGGGAGTTAGAGCTGCAAGCAGTTTGGTTTGGGAAATTAGATGCGAAATGACACTGCAAAGGCCTTCCAACAGGCTTGGAAAAGTGTGTTCTATATCTCTGCCAAACAAACTCCCCGGAGGTTGAGCTTTCAGAAGCTAGTTTAACTCTAAGGGAGGAAGCAGCAGAATGTGCCTCTCACATCTAGCCTGTAGGAATTCAGGTTGGCAAGTTCTATGGGGAAGCCCATTGGCGCCTTCGTTGGAAACGGGTTTGGAAATTTCAGTTTCAAAATCTCTGTGAAAAAGCGTCAGAGAAGCTTCTCCGTTTAGAATCCAGCATATCTCACTGAACCGAAGAAGTGGTAGTTAGAAGGGAGTTAGAGCTGCAAGCAGTTTGGTTTGGGAAATTAGACGCGAAATGAAACTGCAAATGCCTTCCAACAGGCTTGGAAAAGTGTGTTCTATATCTCTGCCAAACAAACTCCCCGGAGGTTGAGCTTTCAGAAGCAAGTTTAACTCTAAGGGAGGAAGCAGCAGAATGTGCCTCTCACATCTAGCCTGTAGGAATTCAGGTTGGCAAGTTCTATGGGGAAGCCCATTGCTGCCTATGGTGGAAACGGCATGGGAGATTTCAGTTTCAAAATCTCTGTGAAAAAGCGTCAGATAAGCTTCTCCGTTTAGAATCCAGCATATCTCACTGAACCGAAGAAGTGGTAGTTAGAAGGGAGTTAGAGCTGCAAGCAGTTTGGTTTGGGAAATTAGACGCGAAATGAAACTGCAAATGCCTTCCAACAGGCTTGGAAAAGTGTGTTCTATATCTCTGCCAAACAAACTCCCCGGAGGTTGAGCTTTCAGAAGCTAGTTTAACTCTAAGGGAGGAAGCAGCAGAATGTGCCTCTCTCATCTAGCCTGTAGGAATTCAGGTTGGCAAGTTCTATGGGGAAGCCCATTGGCGCCTTCGTTGGAAACGGGTTTGGAAATTTCAGTTTCAAAATCTCTGTGAAAAAGCGTCAGAGAAGCTTCTCCGTTTAGAATCCAGCATATCTCACTGAACCGAAGAAGTGGTAGTTAGAAGGGAGTTAGAGCTGCAAGCAGTTTGGTTTGGGAAATTAGACGCGAAATGAAACTGCAAATGCCTTCCAACAGGCTTGGAAAAGTGTGTTCTATATCTCGGCCAAACAAACTCCCCGGAGGTTGAGCTTTCAGAAGCAAGTTTAACTCTAAGGGAGGAAGCAGCAGAATGTGCCTCTCACATCTAGCCTTTAGGAATTCAGGTTGGCAAGTTCTATGGGGAAGCCCATTGCTGCCTATGGTGGAAACGGCATGGGAGATTTCAGTTTCAAAATCTCTATGAAAAAGCGTCAGAGAAGCTTCTCCGTTTAGAATCCAGCATATCTCACTGAACCGAAGAAGTGGTAGTTAGAAGGGAGTTAGAGCTGCAAGCAGTTTGGTTTGGGAAATTAGATGCGAAATGACACTGCAAAGGCCTTCCAACAGGCTTGGAAAAGTGTGTTCTATATCTCTGCCAAACAGACTCCCCGGAGGTTGAGCTTTCAGAAGCAAGCTTAACTCTTAGGGAGGAAGCACCAGAATGTGCCTCTCACATCTAGCCTGTAGGAATTCAGGTTGGCAAGTTCTATGGGGAAGCCCATTGCTGCCTATGGTGGAAACGGCATGGGAGATTTCAGTTTCAAAATCTCTGTGAAAAAGCGTCAGAGAAGCTTCTCCGTTTAGAATCCAGCATATCTCACTGAACCGAAGAAGTGGTAGTTAGAAGGGAGTTAGAGCTGCAAGCAGTTTGGTTTGGGAAATTAGATGCGAAATGACACTGCAAAGGCCTTCCAACAGGCTTGGAAAAGTGTGTTCTATATCTCTGCCAAACAGAGTCCCCGGAGGTTGAGCTTTCAGAAGCAAGCTTACCTGTTAGGGAGGAAGCAGCAGAATGTACCTCTCACATCTAGCCTGTAGGAATTCAGGTTGGCAAGTTCTATGGGGAAGCCCATTGCTGCCTATGGTGGAAACGGCATGGGAGATTTCAGTTTCAAAATCTCTGTGAAAAAGCGTCCGAGAAGCTTCTCCATTTAGAATCCAGCATATCTCACTGAACCGAAGAAGTGGTAGTTAGAAGGGAGTTAGAGCTGCAAGCAGTTTGGTTTGGGAAATTAGACGCGAAATGAAACTGCAAATGCCTTCCAACAGGCTTGGAAATGTGTGTTCTATATCTCTGCCAAACAAACTCCCCGGAGGTTGAGCTTTCAGAAGCAAGTTTAACTCTAAGGGAGGAAGCAGCAGAATGTGCCTCTCACATCTAGCCTGTAGGAATTCAGGTTGGCAAGTTCTATGGGGAAGCCCATTGCTGCCTATGGTGGAAACGGCATGGGAGATTTCAGTTTCAAAATCCCTGTGAAAAAGCGTCAGAGAAGCTTCTCCGTTTAGAATCCAGCATATCTCACTGAACCGAAGAAGTGGTAGTTAGAAGGGAGTTAGAGCTGCAAGCAGTTTGGTTTGGGAAATTAGACGCGAAATGAAACTGCAAATGCCTTCCAACAGGCTTGGAAAAGTGTGTTCTATATCTCTGCCAAACAAACTCCCCGGAGGTTGAGCTTTCAGAAGCTAGTTTAACTCTAAGGGAGGAAGCAGCAGAATGTGCCTCTCACATCTAGCCTGTAGGAATTCAGGTTGGCAAGTTCTATGGGGAAGCCCATTGGCGCCTTCGTTGGAAACGGGTTTGGAAATTTCAGTTTCAAAATCTCTGTGAAAAAGCGTCGGAGAAGCTTCTCCGTTTAGAATCCAGCATATCTCACTGAACCGAAGAAGTGGTAGTTAGAAGGGAGTTAGAGCTGCAAGCAGTTTGGTTTGGGAAATTAGACGCGAAATGAAACTGCAAATGCCTTCCAACAGGCTTGGAAAAGTGTGTTCTATATCTCTGCCAAACAAACTCCCCGGAGGTTGAGCTTTCAGAAGCAAGTTTAACTCTAAGGGAGGAAGCAGCAGAATGTGCCTCTCACATCTAGCCTGTAGGAATTCAGGTTGGCAAGTTCTATGGGGAAGCCCATTGCTGCCTATGGTGGAAACGGCATGGGAGATTTCAGTTTCAAAATCTCTGTGAAAAAGCGTCAGAGAAGCTTCTCCGTTTAGAATCCAGCATATCTCACTGAACCGAAGAAGTGGTAGTTAGAAGGGAGTTAGAGCTGCAAGCAGTTTGGTTTGGGAAATTAGACGCGAAATGAAACTGCAAATGCCTTCCAACAGGCTTGGAAAAGTGTGTTCTATATCTCTGCCAAACAAACTCCCCGGAGGTTGAGCTTTCAGAAGCTAGTTTAACTCTAAGGGAGGAAGCAGCAGAATGTGCCTCTCACATCTAGCCTGTAGGAATTCAGGTTGGCAAGTTCTATGGGGAAGCCCATTGGCGCCTTCGTTGGAAACGGGTTTGGAAATTTCAGTTTCAAAATCTCTGTGAAAAAGCGTCAGAGAAGCTTCTCCGTTTAGAATCCAGCATATCTCACTGAACCGAAGAAGTGGTAGTTAGAAGGGAGTTAGAGCTGCAAGCAGTTTGGTTTGGGAAATTAGATGCGAAATGACACTGCAAAGGCCTTCCAACAGGCTTGGAAAAGTGTGTTCTATATCTCTGCCAAACAGACTCTCCGGAGGTTGAGCTTTCAGAAGCAAGCTTAACTCTTAGGGAGGAAGCAGCAGAATGTGCCTCTCACATCTAGCCTGTAGGAATTCAGGTTGGCAAGTTCTATGGGGAAGCCCATTGCTGCCTATGGTGGAAACGGCATGGGAGATTTCAGTTTCAAAATCTCTGTGAAAAAGCGTCAGAGAAGCTTCTCCGTTTAGAATCCAGCATATCTCACTGAACCGAAGAAGTGGTAGTTAGAAGGGAGTTAGAGCTGCAAGCAGTTTGGTTTGGGAAATTAGACGCGAAATGAAACTGCAAATGCCTTCCAACAGGCTTGGAAAAGTGTGTTCTATATCTCTGCCAAACAAACTCCCCGGAGGTTGAGCTTTCAGAAGCAAGTTTAACTCTAAGGGAGGAAGCAGCAGAATGTGCCTCTCACATCAAGCCTGTAGGAATTCAGGTTGGCAAGTTCTATGGGGAAGCCCATTGCTGCCTATGGTGGAAACGGCATGGGAGATTTCAGTTTCAAAATCTCTGTGAAAAAGCGTCAGAGAAGCTTCTCCGTTTAGAATCCAGCATATCTCACTGAACCGAAGAAGTGGTAGTTAGAAGGGAGTTAGAGCTGCAAGCAGTTTGGTTTGGGAAATTAGACGCGAAATGAAACTGCAAATGCCTTCCAACAGGCTTGGAAAAGTGTGTTCTATATCTCTGCCAAACAAACTCCCCGGAGGTTGAGCTTTCAGAAGCTAGTTTAACTCTAAGGGAGGAAGCAGCAGAATGTGCCTCTCACATCTAGCCTGTAGGAATTCAGGTTGGCAAGTTCTATGGGGAAGCCCATTGGCGCCTTCGTTGGAAACGGGTTTGGAAATTTCAGTTTCAAAATCTCTGTGAAAAAGCGTCAGAGAAGCTTCTCCGTTTAGAATCCAGCATATCTCACTGAACCGAAGAAGTGGTAGTTAGAAGGGAGTTAGAGCTGCAAGCAGTTTGGTTTGGGAAATTAGACGCGAAATGAAACTGCAAATGCCTTCCAACAGGCTTGGAAAAGTGTGTTCTATATCTCGGCCAAACAAACTCCCCGGAGGTTGAGCTTTCAGAAGCAAGTTTAACTCTAAGGGAGGAAGCAGCAGAATGTGCCTCTCACATCTAGCCTTTAGGAATTCAGGTTGGCAAGTTCTATGGGGAAGCCCATTGCTGCCTATGGTGGAAACGGCATGGGAGATTTCAGTTTCAAAATCTCTGTGAAAAAGCGTCAGAGAAGCTTCTCCGTTTAGAATCCAGCATATCTCACTGAACCGAAGAAGTGGTAGTTAGAAGGGAGTTAGAGCTGCAAGCAGTTTGGTTTGGGAAATTAGATGCGAAATGACACTGCAAAGGCCTTCCAACAGGCTTGGAAAAGTGTGTTCTATATCTCTGCCAAACAGACTCCCCGGAGGTTGAGCTTTCAGAAGCACGCTTAACTCTTAGGGAGGAAGCAGCAGAATGTGCCTCTCACATCTCGCCTGTAGGAATTCAGGTTGGCAAGTTCTATGGGGAAGCCCATTGCTGCCTATGGTGGAAACGGCATGGGAGATTTCAGTTTCAAAATCTCTGTGAAAAAGCGTCAGAGAAGCTTCTCCGTTTAGAATCCAGCATATCTCACTGAACCGAAGAAGTGGTAGTTAGAAGGGAGTTAGAGCTGCAAGCAGTTTGGTTTGGGAAATTAGACGCGAAATGAAACTGCAAATGCCTTCCAACAGGCTTGGAAAAGTGTGTTCTATATCTCGGCCAAACAAACTCCCCGGAGGTTGAGCTTTCAGAAGCCAGTTTAACTCTAAGGGAGGAAGCAGCAGAATGTGCCTCTCACATCTAGCCTGTAGGAATTCAGGTTGGCAAGTTCTATGGGGAAGCCCATTGCTGCCTATGGTGGAAACGGCATGGGAGATTTCAGTTTCAAAATCTCTGTGAAAAAGCGTCACAGAAGCTTCTCCGTTTAGAATCCAGCATATCTCACTGAACCGAAGAAGTGGGAGTTAGAAGGGAGTTAGAGCTCCAAGCAGTTTGGTTTGGGAAATTAGATGCGAAATGACACTGCAATTGCCTTCCAACAGGCTTGGAAAAGTGTGTTCTATATCTGTGCCAAACAGAGTCCCCGGAGGTTGAGCTTTCAGAAGCAAGCTTAACTGTTAGGGAGGAAGCAGCAGAATATGCCTCTCACATCTAGCCTCTAGGAATTCAGGTTGGCAAGTTCTATGGGGAAGCCCATTGCTGCCTATGGTGGAAACGGCATGGGAGATTTCAGTTTCAAAATCTCTGTGAAAAAGCGTCAGAGAAGCTTCTCCGTTTAGAATCCAGCATATCTCACTGAACCGAAGAAGTGGTAGTTAGAAGGGAGTTAGAGCTGCAAGCAGTTTGGTTTGGGAAATTAGACGCGAAATGAAACTGCAAATGCCTTCCAACAGGCTTGGAAAAGTGTGTTCTATATCTCGGCCAAACAAACTCCCCGGAGGTTGAGCTTTCAGAAGCCAGTTTAACTCTAAGGGAGGAAGCAGCAGAATGTGCCTCTCACATCTAGCCTGTAGGAATTCAGGTTGGCAAGTTCTATGGGGAAGCCCATTGCTGCCTATGGTGGAAACGGCATGGGAGATTTCAGTTTCAAAATCTCTGTGAAAAAGCGTCACAGAAGCTTCTCCGTTTAGAATCCAGCATATCTCACTGAACCGAAGAAGTGGGAGTTAGAAGGGAGTTAGAGCTCCAAGCAGTTTGGTTTGGGAAATTAGATGCGAAATGACACTGCAATTGCCTTCCAACAGGCTTGGAAAAGTGTGTTCTATATCTGTGCCAAACAGAGTCCCCGGAGGTTGAGCTTTCAGAAGCAAGCTTAACTGTTAGGGAGGAAGCAGCAGAATATGCCTCTCACATCTAGCCTCTAGGAATTCAGGTTGGCAAGTTCTATGGGGAAGCCCATTGCTGCCTATGGTGGAAACGGCATGGGAGATTTCAGTTTCAAAATCTCTGTGAAAAAGCGTCAGAGAAGCTTCTCCGTTTAGAATCCAGCATATCTCACTGAACCGAAGAAGTGGTAGTTAGAAGGGAGTTAGAGCTGCAAGCAGTTTGGTTTGGGAAATTAGACGCGAAATGAAACTGCAAATGCCTTCCAACAGGCTTGGAAAAGTGTGTTCTGTATCTCTGCCAAACAAACTCCCCGGAGGTTGAGCTTTCAGAAGCTAGTTTAACTCTAAGGGAGGAAGCAGCAGAATGTGCCTCTCACATCTAGCCTGTAGGAATTCAGGTTGGCAAGTTCTATGGGGAAGCCCATTGGCGCCTTCGTTGGAAACGGGTTTGGAAATTTCAGTTTCAAAATCTCTGTGAAAAAGCGTCAGAGAAGCTTCTCCGTTTAGAATCCAGCATATCTCACTGAACCGAAGAAGTGGTAGTTAGAAGGGAGTTAGAGCTGCAAGCAGTTTGGTTTGGGAAATTAGATGCGAAATGACACTGCAAAGGCCTTCCAACAGGCTTGGAAAAGTGTGTTCTATATCTCTGCCAAACAGACTCTCCGGAGGTTGAGCTTTCAGAAGCAAGCTTAACTCTTAGGGAGGAAGCAGCAGAATGTGCCTCTCACATCTAGCCTGTAGGAATTCAGGTTGGCAAGTTCTATGGGGAAGCCCATTGCTGCCTATGGTGGAAACGGCATGGGAGATTTCAGTTTCAAAATCTCTGTGAAAAAGCGTCAGAGAAGCTTCTCCGTTTAGAATCCAGCATATCTCACTGAACCGAAGAAGTGGTAGTTAGAAGGGAGTTAGAGCTGCAAGCAGTTTGGTTTGGGAAATTAGACGCGAAATGAAACTGCAAATGCCTTCCAACAGGCTTGGAAAAGTGTGTTCTATATCTCTGCCAAACAAACTCCCCGGAGGTTGAGCTTTCAGAAGCAAGTTTAACTCTAAGGGAGGAAGCAGCAGAATGTGCCTCTCACATCTAGCCTGTAGGAATTCAGGTTGGCAAGTTCTATGGGGAAGCCCATTGCTGCCTATGGTGGAAACGGCATGGGAGATTTCAGTTTCAAAATCTCTGTGAAAAAGCGTCAGAGAAGCTTCTCCGTTTAGAATCCAGCATATCTCACTGAACCGAAGAAGTGGTAGTTAGAAGGGAGTTAGAGCTGCAAGCAGTTTGGTTTGGGAAATTAGACGCGAAATGAAACTGCAAATGCCTTCCAACAGGCTTGGAAAAGTGTGTTCTATATCTCTGCCAAACAAACTCCCCGGAGGTTGAGCTTTCAGAAGCTAGTTTAACTCTAAGGGAGGAAGCAGCAGAATGTGCCTCTCACATCTAGCCTGTAGGAATTCAGGTTGGCAAGTTCTATGGGGAAGCCCATTGGCGCCTTCGTTGGAAACGGGTTTGGAAATTTCAGTTTCAAAATCTCTGTGAAAAAGCGTCAGAGAAGCTTCTCCGTTTAGAATCCAGCATATCTCACTGAACCGAAGAAGTGGTAGTTAGAAGGGAGTTAGAGCTGCAAGCAGTTTGGTTTGGGAAATTAGATGCGAAATGACACTGCAAAGGCCTTCCAACAGGCTTGGAAAAGTGTGTTCTATATCTCTGCCAAACAGACTCTCCGGAGGTTGAGCTTTCAGAAGCAAGCTTAACTCTTAGGGAGGAAGCAGCAGAATGTGCCTCTCACATCTAGCCTGTAGGAATTCAGGTTGGCAAGTTCTATGGGGAAGCCCATTGCTGCCTATGGTGGAAACGGCATGGGAGATTTCAGTTTCAAAATCTCTGTGAAAAAGCGTCAGAGAAGCTTCTCCGTTTAGAATCCAGCATATCTCACTGAACCGAAGAAGTGGTAGTTAGAAGGGAGTTAGAGCTGCAAGCAGTTTGGTTTGGGAAATTAGACGCGAAATGAAACTGCAAATGCCTTCCAACAGGCTTGGAAAAGTGTGTTCTATATCTCTGCCAAACAAACTCCCCGGAGGTTGAGCTTTCAGAAGCCAGTTTAACTCTAAGGGAGGAAGCAGCAGAATGTGCCTCTCACATCTAGCCTGTAGGAATTCAGGTTGGCAAGTTCTATGGGGAAGCCCATTGCTGCCTATGGTGGAAACGGCATGGGAGATTTCAGTTTCAAAATCTCTGTGAAAAAGCGTCAGAGAAGCTTCTCCGTTTAGAATCCAGCATATCTCACTGAACCGAAGAAGTGGTAGTTAGAAGGGAGTTAGAGCTGCAAGCAGTTTGGTTTGGGAAATTAGACGCGAAATGAAACTGCAAATGCCTTCCAACAGGCTTGGAAAAGTGTGTTCTATATCTCTGCCAAACAAACTCCCCGGAGGTTGAGCTTTCAGAAGCTAGTTTAACTCTAAGGGAGGAAGCAGCAGAATGTGCCTCTCACATCTAGCCTGTAGGAATTCAGGTTGGCAAGTTCTATGGGGAAGCCCATTGGCGCCTTCGTTGGAAACGGGTTTGGAAATTTCAGTTTCAAAATCTCTGTGAAAAAGCGTCAGAGAAGCTTCTCCGTTTAGAATCCAGCATATCTCACTGAACCGAAGAAGTGGTAGTTAGAAGGGAGTTAGAGCTGCAAGCAGTTTGGTTTGGGAAATTAGACGCGAAATGAAACTGCAAATGCCTTCCAACAGGCTTGGAAAAGTGTGTTCTATATCTCGGCCAAACAAACTCCCCGGAGGTTGAGCTTTCAGAAGCAAGTTTAACTCTAAGGGAGGAAGCAGCAGAATGTGCCTCTCACATCTAGCCTTTAGGAATTCAGGTTGGCAAGTTCTATGGGGAAGCCCATTGCTGCCTATGGTGGAAACGGCATGGGAGATTTCAGTTTCAAAATCTCTGTGAAAAAGCGTCAGAGAAGCTTCTCCGTTTAGAATCCAGCATATCTCACTGAACCGAAGAAGTGGTAGTTAGAAGGGAGTTAGAGCTGCAAGCAGTTTGGTTTGGGAAATTAGATGCGAAATGACACTGCAAAGGCCTTCCAACAGGCTTGGAAAAGTGTGTTCTATATCTCTGCCAAACAGACTCCCCGGAGGTTGAGCTTTCAGAAGCACGCTTAACTCTTAGGGAGGAAGCAGCAGAATGTGCCTCTCACATCTCGCCTGTAGGAATTCAGGTTGGCAAGTTCTATGGGGAAGCCCATTGCTGCCTATGGTGGAAACGGCATGGGAGATTTCAGTTTCAAAATCTCTGTGAAAATGCGTCAGAGAAGCTTCTCCGTTTAGAATCCAGCATATCTCACTGAACCGAAGAAGTGGTAGTTAGAAGGGAGTTAGAGCTGCAAGCAGTTTGGTTTGGGAAATTAGACGCGAAATGAAACTGCAAATGCCTTCCAACAGGCTTGGAAAAGTGTGTTCTATATCTCGGCCAAACAAACTCCCCGGAGGTTGAGCTTTCAGAAGCCAGTTTAACTCTAAGGGAGGAAGCAGCAGAATGTGCCTCTCACATCTAGCCTGTAGGAATTCAGGTTGGCAAGTTCTATGGGGAAGCCCATTGCTGCCTATGGTGGAAACGGCATGGGAGATTTCAGTTTCAAAATCTCTGTGAAAAAGCGTCACAGAAGCTTCTCCGTTTAGAATCCAGCATATCTCACTGAACCGAAGAAGTGGGAGTTAGAAGGGAGTTAGAGCTCCAAGCAGTTTGGTTTGGGAAATTAGATGCGAAATGACACTGCAATTGCCTTCCAACAGGCTTGGAAAAGTGTGTTCTATATCTGTGCCAAACAGAGTCCCCGGAGGTTGAGCTTTCAGAAGCAAGCTTAACTGTTAGGGAGGAAGCAGCAGAATGTGCCTCTCACATCTAGCCTCTAGGAATTCAGGTTGGCAAGTTCTATGGGGAAGCCCATTGCTGCCTATGGTGGAAACGGCATGGGAGATTTCAGTTTCAATATCTCTGTGAAAAAGCGTCAGAGAAGCTTCTCCGTTTAGAATCCAGCATATCTCACTGAACCGAAGAAGTGGTAGTTAGAAGGGAGTTAGAGCTGCAAGCAGTTTGGTTTGGGAAATTAGACGCGAAATGAAACTGCAAATGCCTTCCAACAGGCTTGGAAAAGTGTGTTCTATATCTCTGCCAAACAAACTCCCCGGAGGTTGAGCTTTCAGAAGCAAGTTTAACTCTAAGGGAGGAAGCAGCAGAATGTGCCTCTCACATCTAGCCTGTAGGAATTCAGGTTGGCAAGTTCTATGGGGAAGCCCATTGCTGCCTATGGTGGAAACGGCATGGGAGATTTCAGTTTCAAAATCTCTGTGAAAAAGCGTCAGAGAAGCTTCTCCGTTTAGAATCCAGCATATCTCACTGAACCGAAGAAGTGGTAGTTAGAAGGGAGTTAGAGCTGCAAGCAGTTTGGTTTGGGAAATTAGACGCGAAATGAAACTGCAAATGCCTTCCAACAGGCTTGTAAAAGTGTGTTCTATATCTCTGCCAAACAAACTCCCCGGAGGTTGAGCTTTCAGAAGCTAGTTTAACTCTAAGGGAGGAAGCAGCAGAATGTGCCTCTCACATCTAGCCTGTAGGAATTCAGGTTGGCAAGTTCTATGGGGAAGCCCATTGGCGCCTTCGTTGGAAACGGGTTTGGAAATTTCAGTTTCAAAATCTCTGTGAAAAAGCGTCAGAGAAGCTTCTCCGTTTAGAATCCAGCATATCTCACTGAACCGAAGAAGTGGTAGTTAGAAGGGAGTTAGAGCTGCAAGCAGTTTGGTTTGGGAAATTAGACGCGAAATGAAACTGCAAATGCCTTCCAACAGGCTTGGAAAAGTGTGTTCTATATCTCTGCCAAACAAACTCCCCGGAGGTTGAGCTTTCAGAAGCAAGTTTAACTCTAAGGGAGGAAGCAGCAGAATGTGCCTCTCACATCTAGCCTGTAGGAATTCAGGTTGGCAAGTTCTATGGGGAAGCCCATTGCTGCCTATGGTGGAAACGGCATGGGAGATTTCAGTTTCAAAATCTCTGTGAAAAAGCGTCAGAGAAGCTTCTCCGTTTAGAATCCAGCATATCTCACTGAACCGAAGAAGTGGTAGTTAGAAGGGAGTTAGAGCTGCAAGCAGTTTGGTTTGGGAAATTAGACGCGAAATGAAACTGCAAATGCCTTCCAACAGGCTTGGAAAAGTGTGTTCTATATCTCTGCCAAACAAACTCCCCGGAGGTTGAGCTTTCAGAAGCTAGTTTAACTCTAAGGGAGGAAGCAGCAGAATGTGCCTCTCTCATCTAGCCTGTAGGAATTCAGGTTGGCAAGTTCTATGGGGAAGCCCATTGGCGCCTTCGTTGGAAACGGGTTTGGAAATTTCAGTTTCAAAATCTCTGTGAAAAAGCGTCAGAGAAGCTTCTCCGTTTAGAATCCAGCATATCTCACTGAACCGAAGAAGTGGTAGTTAGAAGGGAGTTAGAGCTGCAAGCAGTTTGGTTTGGGAAATTAGACGCGAAATGAAACTGCAAATGCCTTCCAACAGGCTTGGAAAAGTGTATTCTATATCTCGGCCAAACAAACTCCCCGGAGGTTGAGCTTTCAGAAGCAAGTTTAACTCTAAGGGAGGAAGCAGCAGAATGTGCCTCTCACATCTAGCCTTTAGGAATTCAGGTTGGCAAGTTCTATGGGGAAGCCCATTGCTGCCTATGGTGGAAACGGCATGGGAGATTTCAGTTTCAAAATCTCTGTGAAAAAGCGTCAGAGAAGCTTCTCCGTTTAGAATCCAGCATATCTCACTGAACCGAAGAAGTGGTAGTTAGAAGGGAGTTAGAGCTGCAAGCAGTTTGGTTTGGGAAATTAGATGCGAAATGACACTGCAAAGGCCTTCCAACAGGCTTGGAAAAGTGTGTTCTATATCTCTGCCAAACAGACTCCCCGGAGGTTGAGCTTTCAGAAGCAAGCTTAACTCTTAGGGAGGAAGCACCAGAATGTGCCTCTCACATCTAGCCTGTAGGAATTCAGGTTGGCAAGTTCTATGGGGAAGCCCATTGCTGCCTATGGTGGAAACGGCATGGGAGATTTCAGTTTCAAAATCTCTGTGAAAAAGCGTCAGAGAAGCTTCTCCGTTTAGAATCCAGCATATCTCACTGAACCGAAGAAGTGGTAGTTAGAAGGGAGTTAGAGCTGCAAGCAGTTTGCTTTGGGAAATTAGATGCGAAATGACACTGCAAAGGCCTTCCAACAGGCTTGGAAAAGTGTGTTCTATATCTCTGCCAAACAGAGTCCCCGGAGGTTGAGCTTTCAGAAGCAAGCTTAACTGTTAGGGAGGAAGCAGCAGAATGTACCTCTCACATCTAGCCTGTAGGAATTCAGGTTGGCAAGTTCTATGGGGAAGCCCATTGCTGCCTATGGTGGAAACGGCATGGGAGATTTCAGTTTCAAAATCTCTGTGAAAAAGCGTCCGAGAAGCTTCTCCATTTAGAATCCAGCATATCTCACTGAACCGAAGAAGTGGTAGTTAGAAGGGAGTTAGAGCTGCAAGCAGTTTGGTTTGGGAAATTAGACGCGAAATGAAACTGCAAATGCCTTCCAACAGGCTTGGAAAAGTGTGTTCTATATCTCTGCCAAACAAACTCCCCGGAGGTTGAGCTTTCAGAAGCAAGTTTAACTCTAAGGGAGGAAGCAGCAGAATGTGCCTCTCACATCTAGCCTGTAGGAATTCAGGTTGGCAAGTTCTATGGGGAAGCCCATTGCTGCCTATGGTGGAAACGGCATGGGAGATTTCAGTTTCAAAATCCCTGTGAAAAAGCGTCAGAGAAGCTTCTCCGTTTAGAATCCAGCATATCTCACTGAACCGAAGAAGTGGTAGTTAGAAGGGAGTTAGAGCTGCAAGCAGTTTGGTTTGGGAAATTAGACGCGAAATGAAACTGCAAATGCCTTCCAACAGGCTTGGAAAAGTGTGTTCTATATCTCTGCCAAACAAACTCCCCGGAGGTTGAGCTTTCAGAAGCTAGTTTAACTCTAAGGGAGGAAGCAGCAGAATGTGCCTCTCACATCTAGCCTGTAGGAATTCAGGTTGGCAAGTTCTATGGGGAAGCCCATTGGCGCCTTCGTTGGAAACGGGTTTGGAAATTTCAGTTTCAAAATCTCTGTGAAAAAGCGTCAGAGAAGCTTCTCCGTTTAGAATCCAGCATATCTCACTGAACCGAAGAAGTGGTAGTTAGAAGGGAGTTAGAGCTGCAAGCAGTTTGGTTTGGGAAATTAGACGCGAAATGAAACTGCAAATGCCTTCCAACAGGCTTGGAAAAGTGTGTTCTATATCTCTGCCAAACAAACTCCCCGGAGGTTGAGCTTTCAGAAGCTAGTTTAACTCTAAGGGAGGAAGCAGCAGAATGTGCCTCTCACATCTAGCCTGTAGGAATTCAGGTTGGCAAGTTCTATGGGGAAGCCCATTGCTGCCTATGGTGGAAACGGCATGGGAGATTTCAGTTTCAAAATCTCTGTGAAAAAGCGTCAGAGAAGCTTCTCCGTTTAGAATCCAGCATATCTCACTGAACCGAAGAAGTGGTAGTTAGAAGGGAGTTAGAGCTGCAAGCAGTTTGGTTTGGGAAATTACACGCGAAATGAAACTGCAAATGCCTTCCAACAGGCTTGGAAAAGTGTGTTCTGTATCTCTGCCAAACAAACTCCCCGGAGGTTGAGCTTTCAGAAGCTAGTTTAACTCTAAGGGAGGAAGGAGCAGAATGTGCCTCTCACATCTAGCCTGTAGGAATTCAGGTTGGCAAGTTCTATGGGGAAGCCCATTGGCGCCTTCGTTGGAAACGGGTTTGGAAATTTCAGTTTCAAAATCTCTGTGAAAAAGCGTCAGAGAAGCTTCTCCGTTTAGAATCCAGCATATCTCACTGAACCGAAGAAGTGGTAGTTAGAAGGGAGTTAGAGCTGCAAGCAGTTTGCTTTGGGAAATTAGATGCGAAATGACACTGCAAAGGCCTTCCAACAGGCTTGGAAAAGTGTGTTCTATATCTGTGCCAAACAGAGTCCCCTTAGGTTGAGCTTTCAGAAGCAAGCTTAACTCTTAGGGAGGAAGCAGCAGAATGTGCCTCTCACATCTAGCCTGTAGGAATTCAGGTTGGCAAGTTCTATGGGGAAGCCCATTGCTGCCTATGGTGGAAACGGCATGGGAGATTTCAGTTTCAAAATCTCTGTGAAAAAGCGTCAGAGAAGCTTCTCCGTTTAGAATCCAGCATATCTCACTGAACCGAAGAAGTGGTAGTTAGAAGGGAGTTAGAGCTGCAAGCAGTTTGGTTTGGGAAATTAGACGCGAAATGAAACTGCAAATGCCTTCCAACAGGCTTGGAAAAGTGTGTTCTATATCTCTGCCAAACAAACTCCCCGGAGGTTGAGCTTTCAGAAGCAAGTTTAACTCTAAGGGAGGAAGCAGCAGAATGTGCCTCTCACATCTAGCCTGTAGGAATTCAGGTTGGCAAGTTCTATGGGGAAGCCCATTGCTGCCTATGGTGGAAACGGCATGGGAGATTTCAGTTTCAAAATCTCTGTGAAAAAGCGTCAGAGAAGCTTCTCCGTTTAGAATCCAGCATATCTCACTGAACCGAAGAAGTGGTAGTTAGAAGGGAGTTAGAGCTGCAAGCAGTTTGGTTTGGGAAATTAGACGCGAAATGAAACTGCAAATGCCTTCCAACAGGCTTGGAAAAGTGTGTTCTATATCTCTGCCAAACAAACTCCCCGGAGGTTGAGCTTTCAGAAGCTAGTTTAACTCTAAGGGAGGAAGCAGCAGAATGTGCCTCTCACATCTAGCCTGTAGGAATTCAGGTTGGCAAGTTCTATGGGGAAGCCCATTGGCGCCTTCGTTGGAAACGGGTTTGGAAATTTCAGTTTCAAAATCTCTGTGAAAAAGCGTCAGAGAAGCTTCTCCGTTTAGAATCCAGCATATCTCACTGAACCGAAGAAGTGGTAGTTAGAAGGGAGTTAGAGCTGCAAGCAGTTTGGTTTGGGAAATTAGACGCGAAATGAAACTGCAAATGCCTTCCAACAGGCTTGGAAAAGTGTGTTCTATATCTCTGCCAAACAAACTCCCCGGAGGTTGAGCTTTCAGAAGCTAGTTTAACTCTAAGGGAGGAAGCAGCAGAATGTGCCTCTCACATCTAGCCTGTAGGAATTCAGGTTGGCAAGTTCTATGGGGAAGCCCATTGGCGCCTTCGTTGGAAACGGGTTTGGAAATTTCAGTTTCAAAATCTCTGTGAAAAAGCGTCAGAGAAGCTTCTCCGTTTAGAATCCAGCATATCTCACTGAACCGAAGAAGTGGTAGTTAGAAGGGAGTTAGAGCTGCAAGCAGTTTGGTTTGGGAAATTAGACGCGAAATGAAACTGCAAATGCCTTCCAACAGGCTTGTAAAAGTGTGTTCTATATCTCTGCCAAACAAACTCCCCGGAGGTTGAGCTTTCAGAAGCTAGTTTAACTCTAAGGGAGGAAGCAGCAGAATGTGCCTCTCACATCTAGCCTGTAGGAATTCAGGTTGGCAAGTTCTATGGGGAAGCCCATTGCTGCCTATGGTGGAAACGGCATGGGAGATTTCAGTTTCAAAATCTCTGTGAAAAAGCGTCAGAGAAGCTTCTCCGTTTAGAATCCAGCATATCTCACTGAACCAAAGAAGTGGTAGTTAGAAGGGAGTTAGAGCTGCAAGCAGTTTGGTTTGGGAAATTAGATGCGAAATGACACTGCAAAGGCCTTCCAACAGGCTTGGAAAAGTGTGTTCTATATCTCTGCCAAACAAACTCCCCGGAGGTTGAGCTTTCAGAAGCTAGTTTAACTCTAAGGGAGGAAGCAGCAGAATGTGCCTCTCACATCTAGCCTGTAGGAATTCAGGTTGGCAAGTTCTATGGGGAAGCCCATTGGCGCCTTCGTTGGAAACGGGTTTGGAAATTTCAGTTTCAAAATCTCTGTGAAAAAGCGTCAGAGAAGCTTCTCCGTTTAGAATCCAGCATATCTCACTGAACCGAAGAAGTGGTAGTTAGAAGGGAGTTAGAGCTGCAAGCAGTTTGGTTTGGGAAATTAGACGCGAAATGAAACTGCAAATGCCTTCCAACAGGCTTGGAAAAGTGTGTTCTATATCTCTGCCAAACAAACTCCCCGGAGGTTGAGCTTTCAGAAGCAAGTTTAACTCTAAGGGAGGAAGCAGCAGAATGTGCCTCTCACATCTAGCCTGTAGGAATTCAGGTTGGCAAGTTCTATGGGGAAGCCCATTGCTGCCTATGGTGGAAACGGCATGGGAGATTTCAGTTTCAAAATCTCTGTGAAAAAGCGTCAGATAAGCTTCTCCGTTTAGAATCCAGCATATCTCACTGAACCGAAGAAGTGGTAGTTAGAAGGGAGTTAGAGCTGCAAGCAGTTTGGTTTCGGAAATTAGACGCGAAATGAAACTGCAAATGCCTTCCAACAGGCTTGGAAAAGTGTGTTCTATATCTCTGCCAAACAAACTCCCCGGAGGTTGAGCTTTCAGAAGCTAGTTTAACTCTAAGGGAGGAAGCAGCAGAATGTGCCTCTCTCATCTAGCCTGTAGGAATTCAGGTTGGCAAGTTCTATGGGGAAGCCCATTGGCGCCTTCGTTGGAAACGGGTTTGGAAATTTCAGTTTCAAAATCTCTGTGAAAAAGCGTCAGAGAAGCTTCTCCGTTTAGAATCCAGCATATCTCACTGAACCGAAGAAGTGGTAGTTAGAAGGGAGTTAGAGCTGCAAGCAGTTTGGTTTGGGAAATTAGACGCGAAATGAAACTGCAAATGCCTTCCAACAGGCTTGGAAAAGTGTGTTCTATATCTCGGCCAAACAAACTCCCCGGAGGTTGAGCTTTCAGAAGCAAGTTTAACTCTAAGGGAGGAAGCAGCAGAATGTGCCTCTCACATCTAGCCTTTAGGAATTCAGGTTGGCAAGTTCTATGGGGAAGCCCATTGCTGCCTATGGTGGAAACGGCATGGGAGATTTCAGTTTCAAAATCTCTGTGAAAAAGCGTCAGAGAAGCTTCTCCGTTTAGAATCCAGCATATCTCACTGAACCGAAGAAGTGGTAGTTAGAAGGGAGTTAGAGCTGCAAGCAGTTTGGTTTGGGAAATTAGATGCGAAATGACACTGCAAAGGCCTTCCAACAGGCTTGGAAAAGTGTGTTCTATATCTCTGCCAAACAGACTCCCCGGAGGTTGAGCTTTCAGAAGCAAGCTTAACTCTTAGGGAGGAAGCACCAGAATGTGCCTCTCACATCTAGCCTGTAGGAATTCAGGTTGGCAAGTTCTATGGGGAAGCCCATTGCTGCCTATGGTGGAAACGGCATGGGAGATTTCAGTTTCAAAATCTCTGTGAAAAAGCGTCAGAGAAGCTTCTCCGTTTAGAATCCAGCATATCTCACTGAACCGAAGAAGTGGTAGTTAGAAGGGAGTTAGAGCTGCAAGCAGTTTGGTTTGGGAAATTAGATGCGAAATGACACTGCAAAGGCCTTCCAACAGGCTTGGAAAAGTGTGTTCTATATCTCTGCCAAACAGAGTCCCCGGAGGTTGAGCTTTCAGAAGCAAGCTTAACTGTTAGGGAGGAAGCAGCAGAATGTACCTCTCACATCTAGCCTGTAGGAATTCAGGTTGGCAAGTTCTATGGGGAAGCCCATTGCTGCCTATGGTGGAAACGGCATGGGAGATTTCAGTTTCAAAATCTCTGTGAAAAAGCGTCCGAGAAGCTTCTCCATTTAGAATCCAGCATATCTCACTGAACCGAAGAAGTGGTAGTTAGAAGGGAGTTAGAGCTGCAAGCAGTTTGGTTTGGGAAATTAGACGCGAAATGAAACTGCAAATGCCTTCCAACAGGCTTGGAAAAGTGTGTTCTATATCTCTGCCAAACAAACTCCCCGGAGGTTGAGCTTTCAGAAGCAAGTTTAACTCTAAGGGAGGAAGCAGCAGAATGTGCCTCTCACATCTAGCCTGTAGGAATTCAGGTTGGCAAGTTCTATGGGGAAGCCCATTGCTGCCTATGGTGGAAACGGCATGGGAGATTTCAGTTTCAAAATCCCTGTGAAAAAGCGTCAGAGAAGCTTCTCCGTTTAGAATCCAGCATATCTCACTGAACCGAAGAAGTGGTAGTTAGAAGGGAGTTAGAGCTGCAAGCAGTTTGGTTTGGGAAATTAGACGCGAAATGAAACTGCAAATGCCTTCCAACAGGCTTGGAAAAGTGTGTTCTATATCTCTGCCAAACAAACTCCCCGGAGGTTGAGCTTTCAGAAGCTAGTTTAACTCTAAGGGAGGAAGCAGCAGAATGTGCCTCTCACATCTAGCCTGTAGGAATTCAGGTTGGCAAGTTCTATGGGGAAGCCCATTGGCGCCTTCGTTGGAAACGGGTTTGGAAATTTCAGTTTCAAAATCTCTGTGAAAAAGCGTCGGAGAAGCTTCTCCGTTTAGAATCCAGCATATCTCACTGAACCGAAGAAGTGGTAGTTAGAAGGGAGTTAGAGCTGCAAGCAGTTTGGTTTGGGAAATTAGACGCGAAATGAAACTGCAAATGCCTTCCAACAGGCTTGGAAAAGTGTGTTCTATATCTCTGCCAAACAAACTCCCCGGAGGTTGAGCTTTCAGAAGCTAGTTTAACTCTAAGGGAGGAAGCAGCAGAATGTGCCTCTCACATCTAGCCTGTAGGAATTCAGGTTGGCAAGTTCTATGGGGAAGCCCATTGCTGCCTATGGTGGAAACGGCATGGGAGATTTCAGTTTCAAAATCTCTGTGAAAAAGCGTCAGAGAAGCTTCTCCGTTTAGAATCCAGCATATCTCACTGAACCGAAGAAGTGGTAGTTAGAAGGGAGTTAGAGCTGCAAGCAGTTTGGTTTGGGAAATTAGACGCGAAATGAAACTGCAAATGCCTTCCAACAGGCTTGGAAAAGTGTGTTCTGTATCTCTGCCAAACAAACTCCCCGGAGGTTGAGCTTTCAGAAGCTAGTTTAACTCTAAGGGAGGAAGGAGCAGAATGTGCCTCTCACATCTAGCCTGTAGGAATTCAGGTTGGCAAGTTCTATGGGGAAGCCCATTGGCGCCTTCGTTGGAAACGGGTTTGGAAATTTCAGTTTCAAAATCTCTGTGAAAAAGCGTCAGAGAAGCTTCTCCGTTTAGAATCCAGCATATCTCACTGAACCGAAGAAGTGGTAGTTAGAAGGGAGTTAGAGCTGCAAGCAGTTTGGTTTGGGAAATTAGATGCGAAATGACACTGCAAAGGCCTTCCAACAGGCTTGGAAAAGTGTGTTCTATATCTCTGCCAAACAGACTCTCCGGAGGTTGAGCTTTCAGAAGCAAGCTTAACTCTTAGGGAGGAAGCAGCAGAATGTGCCTCTCACATCTAGCCTGTAGGAATTCAGGTTGGCAAGTTCTATGGGGAAGCCCATTGCTGCCTATGGTGGAAACGGCATGGGAGATTTCAGTTTCAAAATCTCTGTGAAAAAGCGTCAGAGAAGCTTCTCCGTTTAGAATCCAGCATATCTCACTGAACCGAAGAAGTGGTAGTTAGAAGGGAGTTAGAGCTGCAAGCAGTTTGGTTTGGGAAATTAGACGCGAAATGAAACTGCAAATGCCTTCCAACAGGCTTGGAAAAGTGTGTTCTATATCTCTGCCAAACAAACTCCCCGGAGGTTGAGCTTTCAGAAGCAAGTTTAACTCTAAGGGAGGAAGCAGCAGAATGTGCCTCTCACATCTAGCCTGTAGGAATTCAGGTTGGCAAGTTCTATGGGGAAGCCCATTGCTGCCTATGGTGGAAACGGCATGGGAGATTTCAGTTTCAAAATCTCTGTGAAAAAGCGTCAGAGAAGCTTCTCCGTTTAGAATCCAGCATATCTCACTGAACCGAAGAAGTGGTAGTTAGAAGGGAGTTAGAGCTGCAAGCAGTTTGGTTTGGGAAATTAGACGCGAAATGAAACTGCAAATGCCTTCCAACAGGCTTGGAAAAGTGTGTTCTATATCTCTGCCAAACAAACTCCCCGGAGGTTGAGCTTTCAGAAGCTAGTTTAACTCTAAGGGAGGAAGCAGCAGAATGTGCCTCTCACATCTAGCCTGTAGGAATTCAGGTTGGCAAGTTCTATGGGGAAGCCCATTGGCGCCTTCGTTGGAAACGGGTTTGGAAATTTCAGTTTCAAAATCTCTGTGAAAAAGCATCAGAGAAGCTTCTCCGTTTAGAATCCAGCATATCTCACTGAACCGAAGAAGTGGTAGTTAGAAGGGAGTTAGAGCTGCAAGCAGTTTGGTTTGGGAAATTAGATGCGAAATGACACTGCAAAGGCCTTCCAACAGGCTTGGAAAAGTGTGTTCTATATCTCTGCCAAACAGACTCTCCGGAGGTTGAGCTTTCAGAAGCAAGCTTAACTCTTAGGGAGGAAGCAGCAGAATGTGCCTCTCACATCTAGCCTGTAGGAATTCAGGTTGGCAAGTTCTATGGGGAAGCCCATTGCTGCCTATGGTGGAAACGGCATGGGAGATTTCAGTTTCAAAATCTCTGTGAAAAAGCGTCAGAGAAGCTTCTCCGTTTAGAATCCAGCATATCTCACTGAACCGAAGAAGTGGTAGTTAGAAGGGAGTTAGAGCTGCAAGCAGTTTGGTTTGGGAAATTAGACGCGAAATGAAACTGCAAATGCCTTCCAACAGGCTTGGAAAAGTGTGTTCTATATCTCTGCCAAACAAACTCCCCGGAGGTTGAGCTTTCAGAAGCAAGTTTAACTCTAAGGGAGGAAGCAGCAGAATGTGCCTCTCACATCTAGCCTGTAGGAATTCAGGTTGGCAAGTTCTATGGGGAAGCCCATTGCTGCCTATGGTGGAAACGGCATGGGAGATTTCAGTTTCAAAATCTCTGTGAAAAAGCGTCAGAGAAGCTTCTCCGTTTAGAATCCAGCATATCTCACTGAACCGAAGAAGTGGTAGTTAGAAGGGAGTTAGAGCTGCAAGCAGTTTGGTTTGGGAAATTAGACGCGAAATGAAACTGCAAATGCCTTCCAACAGGCTTGGAAAAGTGTGTTCTATATCTCTGCCAAACAAACTCCCCGGAGGTTGAGCTTTCAGAAGCTAGTTTAACTCTAAGGGAGGAAGCAGCAGAATGTGCCTCTCACATCTAGCCTGTAGGAATTCAGGTTGGCAAGTTCTATGGGGAAGCCCATTGGCGCCTTCGTTGGAAACGGGTTTGGAAATTTCAGTTTCAAAATCTCTGTGAAAAAGCGTCAGAGAAGCTTCTCCGTTTAGAATCCAGCATATCTCACTGAACCGAAGAAGTGGTAGTTAGAAGGGAGTTAGAGCTGCAAGCAGTTTGGTTTGGGAAATTAGACGCGAAATGAAACTGCAAATGCCTTCCAACAGGCTTGGAAAAGTGTGTTCTATATCTCGGCCAAACAAACTCCCCGGAGGTTGAGCTTTCAGAAGCAAGTTTAACTCTAAGGGAGGAAGCAGCAGAATGTGCCTCTCACATCTAGCCTTTAGGAATTCAGGTTGGCAAGTTCTATGGGGAAGCCCATTGCTGCCTATGGTGGAAACGGCATGGGAGATTTCAGTTTCAAAATCTCTGTGAAAAAGCGTCAGAGAAGCTTCTCCGTTTAGAATCCAGCATATCTCACTGAACCGAAGAAGTGGTAGTTAGAAGGGAGTTAGAGCTGCAAGCAGTTTGGTTTGGGAAATTAGATGCGAAATGACACTGCAAAGGCCTTCCAACAGGCTTGGAAAAGTGTGTTCTATATCTCTGCCAAACAGACTCCCCGGAGGTTGAGCTTTCAGAAGCACGCTTAACTCTTAGGGAGGAAGCAGCAGAATGTGCCTCTCACATCTCGCCTGTAGGAATTCAGGTTGGCAAGTTCTATGGGGAAGCCCATTGCTGCCTATGGTGGAAACGGCATGGGAGATTTCAGTTTCAAAATCTCTGTGAAAAAGCGTCAGAGAAGCTTCTCCGTTTAGAATCCAGCATATCTCACTGAACCGAAGAAGTGGTAGTTAGAAGGGAGTTAGAGCTGCAAGCAGTTTGGTTTGGGAAATTAGACGCGAAATGAAACTGCAAATGCCTTCCAACAGGCTTGGAAAAGTGTGTTCTATATCTCGGCCAAACAAACTCCCCGGAGGTTGAGCTTTCAGAAGCCAGTTTAACTCTAAGGGAGGAAGCAGCAGAATGTGCCTCTCACATCTAGCCTGTAGGAATTCAGGTTGGCAAGTTCTATGGGGAAGCCCATTGCTGCCTATGGTGGAAACGGCATGGGAGATTTCAGTTTCAAAATCTCTGTGAAAAAGCGTCACAGAAGCTTCTCCGTTTAGAATCCAGCATATCTCACTGAACCGAAGAAGTGGGAGTTAGAAGGGAGTTAGAGCTCCAAGCAGTTTGGTTTGGGAAATTAGATGCGAAATGACACTGCAATTGCCTTCCAACAGGCTTGGAAAAGTGTGTTCTATATCTGTGCCAAACAGAGTCCCCGGAGGTTGAGCTTTCAGAAGCAAGCTTAACTGTTAGGGAGGAAGCAGCAGAATATGCCTCTCACATCTAGCCTCTAGGAATTCAGGTTGGCAAGTTCTATGGGGAAGCCCATTGCTGCCTATGGTGGAAACGGCATGGGAGATTTCAGTTTCAAAATCTCTGTGAAAAAGCGTCAGAGAAGCTTCTCCGTTTAGAATCCAGCATATCTCACTGAACCGAAGAAGTGGTAGTTAGAAGGGAGTTAGAGCTGCAAGCAGTTTGGTTTGGGAAATTAGACGCGAAATGAAACTGCAAATGCCTTCCAACAGGCTTGGAAAAGTGTGTTCTGTATCTCTGCCAAACAAACTCCCCGGAGGTTGAGCTTTCAGAAGCTAGTTTAACTCTAAGGGAGGAAGCAGCAGAATGTGCCTCTCACATCTAGCCTGTAGGAATTCAGGTTGGCAAGTTCTATGGGGAAGCCCATTGGCGCCTTCGTTGGAAACGGGTTTGGAAATTTCAGTTTCAAAATCTCTGTGAAAAAGCGTCAGAGAAGCTTCTCCGTTTAGAATCCAGCATATCTCACTGAACCGAAGAAGTGGTAGTTAGAAGGGAGTTAGAGCTGCAAGCAGTTTGGTTTGGGAAATTAGATGCGAAATGACACTGCAAAGGCCTTCCAACAGGCTTGGAAAAGTGTGTTCTATATCTCTGCCAAACAGACTCTCCGGAGGTTGAGCTTTCAGAAGCAAGCTTAACTCTTAGGGAGGAAGCAGCAGAATGTGCCTCTCACATCTAGCCTGTAGGAATTCAGGTTGGCAAGTTCTATGGGGAAGCCCATTGCTGCCTATGGTGGAAACGGCATGGGAGATTTCAGTTTCAAAATCTCTGTGAAAAAGCGTCAGAAAAGCTTCTCCGTTTAGAATCCAGCATATCTCACTGAACCGAAGAAGTGGTAGTTAGAAGGGAGTTAGAGCTGCAAGCAGTTTGGTTTGGGAAATTAGACGCGAAATGAAACTGCAAATGCCTTCCAACAGGCTTGGAAAAGTGTGTTCTATATCTCTGCCAAACAAACTCCCCGGAGGTTGAGCTTTCAGAAGCAAGTTTAACTCTAAGGGAGGAAGCAGCAGAATGTGCCTCTCACATCTAGCCTGTAGGAATTCAGGTTGGCAAGTTCTATGGGGAAGCCCATTGCTGCCTATGGTGGAAACGGCATGGGAGATTTCAGTTTCAAAATCTCTGTGAAAAAGCGTCAGAGAAGCTTCTCCGTTTAGAATCCAGCATATCTCACTGAACCGAAGAAGTGGTAGTTAGAAGGGAGTTAGAGCTGCAAGCAGTTTGGTTTGGGAAATTAGACGCGAAATGAAACTGCAAATGCCTTCCAACAGGCTTGGAAAAGTGTGTTCTATATCTCTGCCAAACAAACTCCCCGGAGGTTGAGCTTTCAGAAGCTAGTTTAACTCTAAGGGAGGAAGCAGCAGAATGTGCCTCTCACATCTAGCCTGTAGGAATTCAGGTTGGCAAGTTCTATGGGGAAGCCCATTGGCGCCTTCGTTGGAAACGGGTTTGGAAATTTCAGTTTCAAAATCTCTGTGAAAAAGCGTCAGAGAAGCTTCTCCGTTTAGAATCCAGCATATCTCACTGAACCGAAGAAGTGGTAGTTAGAAGGGAGTTAGAGCTGCAAGCAGTTTGGTTTGGGAAATTAGATGCGAAATGACACTGCAAAGGCCTTCCAACAGGCTTGGAAAAGTGTGTTCTATATCTCTGCCAAACAGACTCTCCGGAGGTTGAGCTTTCAGAAGCAAGCTTAACTCTTAGGGAGGAAGCAGCAGAATGTGCCTCTCACATCTAGCCTGTAGGAATTCAGGTTGGCAAGTTCTATGGGGAAGCCCATTGCTGCCTATGGTGGAAACGGCATGGGAGATTTCAGTTTCAAAATCTCTGTGAAAAAGCGTCAGAGAAGCTTCTCCGTTTAGAATCCAGCATATCTCACTGAACCGAAGAAGTGGTAGTTAGAAGGGAGTTAGAGCTGCAAGCAGTTTGGTTTGGGAAATTAGACGCGAAATGAAACTGCAAATGCCTTCCAACAGGCTTGGAAAAGTGTGTTCTATATCTCTGCCAAACAAACTCCCCGGAGGTTGAGCTTTCAGAAGCCAGTTTAACTCTAAGGGAGGAAGCAGCAGAATGTGCCTCTCACATCTAGCCTGTAGGAATTCAGGTTGGCAAGTTCTATGGGGAAGCCCATTGCTGCCTATGGTGGAAACGGCATGGGAGATTTCAGTTTCAAAATCTCTGTGAAAAAGCGTCAGAGAAGCTTCTCCGTTTAGAATCCAGCATATCTCACTGAACCGAAGAAGTGGTAGTTAGAAGGGAGTTAGAGCTGCAAGCAGTTTGGTTTGGGAAATTAGACGCGAAATGAAACTGCAAATGCCTTCCAACAGGCTTGGAAAAGTGTGTTCTATATCTCTGCCAAACAAACTCCCCGGAGGTTGAGCTTTCAGAAGCTAGTTTAACTCTAAGGGAGGAAGCAGCAGAATGTGCCTCTCACATCTAGCCTGTAGGAATTCAGGTTGGCAAGTTCTATGGGGAAGCCCATTGGCGCCTTCGTTGGAAACGGGTTTGGAAATTTCAGTTTCAAAATCTCTGTGAAAAAGCGTCAGAGAAGCTTCTCCGTTTAGAATCCAGCATATCTCACTGAACCGAAGAAGTGGTAGTTAGAAGGGAGTTAGAGCTGCAAGCAGTTTGGTTTGGGAAATTAGACGCGAAATGAAACTGCAAATGCCTTCCAACAGGCTTGGAAAAGTGTGTTCTATATCTCGGCCAAACAAACTCCCCGGAGGTTGAGCTTTCAGAAGCAAGTTTAACTCTAAGGGAGGAAGCAGCAGAATGTGCCTCTCACATCTAGCCTTTAGGAATTCAGGTTGGCAAGTTCTATGGGGAAGCCCATTGCTGCCTATGGTGGAAACGGCATGGGAGATTTCAGTTTCAAAATCTCTGTGAAAAAGCGTCAGAGAAGCTTCTCCGTTTAGAATCCAGCATATCTCACTGAACCGAAGAAGTGGTAGTTAGAAGGGAGTTAGAGCCTCAAGCAGTTTGGTTTGGGAAATTAGACGCGAAATGAAACTGCAAATGCCTTCCAACAGGCTTGGAAAAGTGTGTTCTATATCTCGGCCAAACAAACTCCCCGGAGGTTGAGCTTTCAGAAGCCAGTTTAACTCTAAGGGAGGAAGCAGCAGAATGTGCCTCTCACATCTAGCCTGTAGGAATTCAGGTTGGCAAGTTCTATGGGGAAGCCCATTGCTGCCTATGGTGGAAACGGCATGGGAGATTTCAGTTTCAAAATCTCTGTGAAAAAGCGTCACAGAAGCTTCTCCGTTTAGAATCCAGCATATCTCACTGAACCGAAGAAGTGGGAGTTAGAAGGGAGTTAGAGCTCCAAGCAGTTTGGTTTGGGAAATTAGATGCGAAATGACACTGCAATTGCCTTCCAACAGGCTTGGAAAAGTCTGTTCTATATCTGTGCCAAACAGAGTCCCCGGAGGTTGAGCTTTCAGAAGCAAGCTTAACTGTTAGGGAGGAAGCAGCAGAATGTGCCTCTCACATCTAGCCTCTAGGAATTCAGGTTGGCAAGTTCTATGGGGAAGCCCATTGCTGCCTATGGTGGAAACGGCATGGGAGATTTCAGTTTCAATATCTCTGTGAAAAAGCGTCAGAGAAGCTTCTCCGTTTAGAATCCAGCATATCTCACTGAACCGAAGAAGTGGTAGTTAGAAGGGAGTTAGAGCTGCAAGCAGTTTGGTTTGGGAAATTAGACGCGAAATGAAACTGCAAATGCCTTCCAACAGGCTTGGAAAAGTGTGTTCTATATCTCTGCCAAACAAACTCCCCGGAGGTTGAGCTTTCAGAAGCAAGTTTAACTCTAAGGGAGGAAGCAGCAGAATGTGCCTCTCACATCTAGCCTGTAGGAATTCAGGTTGGCAAGTTCTATGGGGAAGCCCATTGCTGCCTATGGTGGAAACGGCATGGGAGATTTCAGTTTCAAAATCTCTGTGAAAAAGCGTCAGAGAAGCTTCTCCGTTTAGAATCCAGCATATCTCACTGAACCGAAGAAGTGGTAGTTAGAAGGGAGTTAGAGCTGCAAGCAGTTTGGTTTGGGAAATTAGACGCGAAATGAAACTGCAAATGCCTTCCAACAGGCTTGGAAAAGTGTGTTCTATATCTCTGCCAAACAAACTCCCCGGAGGTTGAGCTTTCAGAAGCTAGTTTAACTCTAAGGGAGGAAGCAGCAGAATGTGCCTCTCACATCTAGCCTGTAGGAATTCAGGTTGGCAAGTTCTATGGGGAAGCCCATTGGCGCCTTCGTTGGAAACGGGTTTGGAAATTTCAGTTTCAAAATCTCTGTGAAAAAGCGTCAGAGAAGCTTCTCCGTTTAGAATCCAGCATATCTCACTGAACCGAAGAAGTGGTAGTTAGAAGGGAGTTAGAGCTGCAAGCAGTTTGGTTTGGGAAATTAGACGCGAAATGAAACTGCAAATGCCTTCCAACAGGCTTGGAAAAGTGTGTTCTATATCTCTGCCAAACAGTCTCCCCGGAGGTTGAGCTTTCAGAAGCACGCTTAACTCTAAGGGAGGAAGCAGCAGAATGTGCCTCTCACATCTAGCCTGTAGGAATTCAGGTTGGCAAGTTCTATGGGGAAGCCCATTGCTGCCTATGGTGGAAACGGCATGGGAGATTTCAGTTTCAAAATCTCTGTGAAAAAGCGTCAGAGAAGCTTCTCCGTTTAGAATCCAGCATATCTCACTGAACCGAAGAAGTGGTAGTTAGAAGGGAGTTAGAGCTGCAAGCAGTTTGGTTTGGGAAATTAGATGCGAAATGACACTGCAAAGGCCTTCCAACAGGCTTGGAAAAGTGTGTTCTATATCTCTGCCAAACAGACTCTCCGGAGGTGGAGCTTTCAGAAGCAAGCTTAACTCTTAGGGAGGAACCAGCAGAATGTGCCTCTCACATCTAGCCTGTAGGAATTCAGGTTGGCAAGTTCTATGGGGAAGCCCATTGCTGCCTATGGTGGAAACGGCATGGGAGATTTCAGTTTCAAAATCTCTGTGAAAAAGCGTCAGAGAAGCTTCTCCGTTTAGAATCCAGCATATCTCACTGAACCGAAGAAGTGGTAGTTAGAAGGGAGTTAGAGCTGCAAGCAGTTTGGTTTGGGAAATTAGACGCGAAATGAAACTGCAAATGCCTTCCAACAGGCTTGGAAAAGTGTGTTCTATATCTCTGCCAAACAAACTCCCCGGAGGTTGAGCTTTCAGAAGCAAGTTTAACTCTAAGGGAGGAAGCAGCAGAATGTGCCTCTCACATCTAGCCTGTAGGAATTCAGGTTGGCAAGTTCTAAGGGGAAGCCCATTGCTGCCTATGGTGGAAACGGCATGGGAGATTTCAGTTTCAAAATCTCTGTGAAAAAGCGTCAGAGAAGCTTCTCCGTTTAGAATCCAGCATATCTCACTGAACCGAAGAAGTGGTAGTTAGAAGGGAGTTAGAGCTGCAAGCAGTTTGGTTTGGGAAATTAGACGCGAAATGAAACTGCAAATGCCTTCCAACAGGCTTGGAAAAGTGTGTTCTATATCTCTGCCAAACAAACTCCCCGGAGGTTGAGCTTTCAGAAGCTAGTTTAACTCTAAGGGAGGAAGCAGCAGAATGTGCCTCTCACATCTAGCCTGTAGGAATTCAGGTTGGCAAGTTCTATGGGGAAGCCCATTGGCGCCTTCGTTGGAAACGGGTTTGGAAATTTCAGTTTCAAAATCTCTGTGAAAAAGCGTCAGAGAAGCTTCTCCGTTTAGAATCCAGCATATCTCACTGAACCGAAGAAGTGGTAGTTAGAAGGGAGTTAGAGCTGCAAGCAGTTTGGTTTGGGAAATTAGACGCGAAATGAAACTGCAAATGCCTTCCAACAGGCTTGGAAAAGTGTGTTCTATATCTCGGCCAAACAAACTCCCCGGAGGTTGAGCTTTCAGAAGCAAGTTTAACTCTAAGGGAGGAAGCAGCAGAATGTGCCTCTCACATCTAGCCTTTAGGAATTCAGGTTGGCAAGTTCTATGGGGAAGCCCATTGCTGCCTATGGTGGAAATGGCATGGGAGATTTCAGTTTCAAAATCTCTGTGAAAAAGCGTCAGAGAAGCTTCTCCGTTTAGAATCCAGCATATCTCACTGAACCGAAGAAGTGGTAGTTAGAAGGGAGTTAGAGCTGCAAGCAGTTTGGTTTGGGAAATTAGATGCGAAATGACACTGCAAAGGCCTTCCAACAGGCTTGGAAAAGTGTGTTCTATATCTGTGCCAAACAGAGTCCCCTTAGGTTGAGCTTTCAGAAGCAAGCTTAACTGTTAGGGAGGAAGCAGCAGAATGTGCCTCTCACATCTAGCCTGTAGGAATTCAGGTTGGCAAGTTCTATGGGGAAGCCCATTGCTGCCTATGGTGGAAACGGCATGGGAGATTTCAGTTTCAAAATCTCTGTGAAAAAGCGTCAGAGAAGCTTCTCCGTTTAGAATCCAGCATATCTCACTGAACCGAAGAAGTGGTAGTTAGAAGGGAGTTAGAGCTGCAAGCAGTTTGGTTTGGGAAATTAGACGCGAAATGAAACTGCAAATGCCTTCCAACAGGCTTGGAAAAGTGTGTTCTATATCTCTGCCAAACAAACTCCCCGGAGGTTGAGCTTTCAGAAGCTAGTTTAACTCTAAGGGAGGAAGCAGCAGAATGTGCCTCTCACATCTAGCCTGTAGGAATTCAGGTTGGCAAGTTCTATGGGGAAGCCCATTGGCGCCTTCGTTGGAAACGGGTTTGGAAATTTCAGTTTCAAAATCTCTGTGAAAAAGCGTCAGAGAAGCTTCTCCGTTTAGAATCCAGCATATCTCACTGAACCGAAGAAGTGGTAGTTAGAAGGGAGTTAGAGCTGCAAGCAGTTTGGTTTGGGAAATTAGATGCGAAATGACACTGCAAAGGCCTTCCAACAGGCTTGGAAAAGTGTGTTCTATATCTCTGCCAAACAGACTCCCCGGAGGTTGAGCTTTCAGAAGCACGCTTAACTCTTAGGGAGGAAGCAGCAGAATGTGCCTCTCACATCTAGCCTGTAGGAATTCAGGTTGGCAAGTTCTATGGGGAAGCCCATTGCTGCCTATGGTGGAAACGGCATGGGAGATTTCAGTTTCAAAATCTCTGTGAAAAAGCGTCAGAGAAGCTTCTCCGTTTAGAATCCAGCATATCTCACTGAACCGAAGAAGTGGTAGTTAGAAGGGAGTTAGAGCTGCAAGCAGTTTGGTTTGGGAAATTAGACGCGAAATGAAACTGCAAATGCCTTCCAACAGGCTTGGAAAAGTGTGTTCTATATCTCGGCCAAACAAACTCCCCGGAGGTTGAGCTTTCAGAAGCCAGTTTAACTCTAAGGGAGGAAGCAGCAGAATGTGCCTCTCACATCTAGCCTGTAGGAATTCAGGTTGGCAAGTTCTATGGGGAAGCCCATTGCTGCCTATGGTGGAAACGGCATGGGAGATTTCAGTTTCAAAATCTCTGTGAAAAAGCGTCACAGAAGCTTCTCCGTTTAGAATCCAGCATATCTCACTGAACCGAAGAAGTGGGAGTTAGAAGGGAGTTAGAGCTCCAAGCAGTTTGGTTTGGGAAATTAGATGCGAAATGACACTGCAATTGCCTTCCAACAGGCTTGGAAAATTGTGTTCTATATCTGTGCCAAACAGAGTCCCCGGAGGTTGAGCTTTCAGAAGCAAGCTTAACTGTTAGGGAGGAAGCAGCAGAATGTGCCTCTCACATCTAGCCTCTAGGAATTCAGGTTGGCAAGTTCTATGGGGAAGCCCATTGCTGCCTATGGTGGAAACGGCATGGGAGATTTCAGTTTCAATATCTCTGTGAAAAAGCGTCAGAGAAGCTTCTCCGTTTAGAATCCAGCATATCTCACTGAACCGAAGAAGTGGTAGTTAGAAGGGAGTTAGAGCTGCAAGCAGTTTGGTTTGGGAAATTAGACGCGAAATGAAACTGCAAATGCCTTCCAACAGGCTTGGAAAAGTGTGTTCTATATCTCTGCCAAACAAACTCCCCGGAGGTTGAGCTTTCAGAAGCAAGTTTAACTCTAAGGGAGGAAGCAGCAGAATGTGCCTCTCACATCTAGCCTGTAGGAATTCAGGTTGGCAAGTTCTATGGGGAAGCCCATTGCTGCCTATGGTGGAAACGGCATGGGAGATTTCAGTTTCAAAATCTCTGTGAAAAAGCGTCAGAGAAGCTTCTCCATTTAGAATCCAGCATATCTCACTGAACCGAAGAAGTGGTAGTTAGAAGGGAGTTAGAGCTGCAAGCAGTTTGGTTTGGGAAATTAGACGCGAAATGAAACTGCAAATGCCTTCCAACAGGCTTGGAAAAGTGTGTTCTATATCTCTGCCAAACAAACTCCCCGGAGGTTGAGCTTTCAGAAGCTAGTTTAACTCTAAGGGAGGAAGCAGCAGAATGTGCCTCTCACATCTAGCCTGTAGGAATTCAGGTTGGCAAGTTCTATGGGGAAGCCCATTGGCGCCTTCGTTGGAAACGGGTTTGGAAATTTCAGTTTCAAAATCTCTGTGAAAAAGCGTCAGAGAAGCTTCTCCGTTTAGAATCCAGCATATCTCACTGAACCGAAGAAGTGGTAGTTAGAAGGGAGTTAGAGCTGCAAGCAGTTTGGTTTGGGAAATTAGACGCGAAATGAAACTGCAAATGCCTTCCAACAGGCTTGGAAAAGTGTGTTCTATATCTCTGCCAAACAGTCTCCCCGGAGGTTGAGCTTTCAGAAGCACGCTTAACTCTAAGGGAGGAAGCAGCAGAATGTGCCTCTCACATCTAGCCTGTAGGAATTCAGGTTGGCAAGTTCTATGGGGAAGCCCATTGCTGCCTATGGTGGAAACGGCATGGGAGATTTCAGTTTCAAAATCTCTGTGAAAAAGCGTCAGAGAAGCTTCTCCGTTTAGAATCCAGCATATCTCACTGAACCGAAGAAGTGGTAGTTAGAAGGGAGTTAGAGCTGCAAGCAGTTTGGTTTGGGAAATTAGATGCGAAATGACACTGCAAAGGCCTTCCAACAGGCTTGGAAAAGTGTGTTCTATATCTCTGCCAAACAGACTCTCCGGAGGTGGAGCTTTCAGAAGCAAGCTTAACTCTTAGGGAGGAACCAGCAGAATGTGCCTCTCACATCTAGCCTGTAGGAATTCAGGTTGGCAAGTTCTATGGGGAAGCCCATTGCTGCCTATGGTGGAAACGGCATGGGAGATTTCAGTTTCAAAATCTCTGTGAAAAAGCGTCAGAGAAGCTTCTCCGTTTAGAATCCAGCATATCTCACTGAACCGAAGAAGTGGTAGTTAGAAGGGAGTTAGAGCTGCAAGCAGTTTGGTTTGGGAAATTAGACGCGAAATGAAACTGCAAATGCCTTCCAACAGGCTTGGAAAAGTGTGTTCTATATCTCTGCCAAACAAACTCCCCGGAGGTTGAGCTTTCAGAAGCAAGTTTAACTCTAAGGGAGGAAGCAGCAGAATGTGCCTCTCACATCTAGCCTGTAGGAATTCAGGTTGGCAAGTTCTAAGGGGAAGCCCATTGCTGCCTATGGTGGAAACGGCATGGGAGATTTCAGTTTCAAAATCTCTGTGAAAAAGCGTCAGAGAAGCTTCTCCGTTTAGAATCCAGCATATCTCACTGAACCGAAGAAGTGGTAGTTAGAAGGGAGTTAGAGCTGCAAGCAGTTTGGTTTGGGAAATTAGACGCGAAATGAAACTGCAAATGCCTTCCAACAGGCTTGGAAAAGTGTGTTCTATATCTCTGCCAAACAAACTCCCCGGAGGTTGAGCTTTCAGAAGCTAGTTTAACTCTAAGGGAGGAAGCAGCAGAATGTGCCTCTCACATCTAGCCTGTAGGAATTCAGGTTGGCAAGTTCTATGGGGAAGCCCATTGGCGCCTTCGTTGGAAACGGGTTTGGAAATTTCAGTTTCAAAATCTCTGTGAAAAAGCGTCAGAGAAGCTTCTCCGTTTAGAATCCAGCATATCTCACTGAACCGAAGAAGTGGTAGTTAGAAGGGAGTTAGAGCTGCAAGCAGTTTGGTTTGGGAAATTAGACGCGAAATGAAACTGCAAATGCCTTCCAACAGGCTTGGAAAAGTGTGTTCTATATCTCGGCCAAACAAACTCCCCGGAGGTTGAGCTTTCAGAAGCAAGTTTAACTCTAAGGGAGGAAGCAGCAGAATGTGCCTCTCACATCTAGCCTTTAGGAATTCAGGTTGGCAAGTTCTATGGGGAAGCCCATTGCTGCCTATGGTGGAAATGGCATGGGAGATTTCAGTTTCAAAATCTCTGTGAAAAAGCGTCAGAGAAGCTTCTCCGTTTAGAATCCAGCATATCTCACTGAACCGAAGAAGTGGTAGTTAGAAGGGAGTTAGAGCTGCAAGCAGTTTGGTTTGGGAAATTAGATGCGAAATGACACTGCAAAGGCCTTCCAACAGGCTTGGAAAAGTGTGTTCTATATCTGTGCCAAACAGAGTCCCCTTAGGTTGAGCTTTCAGAAGCAAGCTTAACTGTTAGGGAGGAAGCAGCAGAATGTGCCTCTCACATCTAGCCTGTAGGAATTCAGGTTGGCAAGTTCTATGGGGAAGCCCATTGCTGCCTATGGTGGAAACGGCATGGGAGATTTCAGTTTCAAAATCTCTGTGAAAAAGCGTCAGAGAAGCTTCTCCGTTTAGAATCCAGCATATCTCACTGAACCGAAGAAGTGGTAGTTAGAAGGGAGTTAGAGCTGCAAGCAGTTTGGTTTGGGAAATTAGACGCGAAATGAAACTGCAAATGCCTTCCAACAGGCTTGGAAAAGTGTGTTCTATATCTCTGCCAAACAGTCTCCCCGGAGGTTGAGCTTTCAGAAGCACGCTTAACTCTAAGGGAGGAAGCAGCAGAATGTGCCTCTCACATCTAGCCTGTAGGAATTCAGGTTGGCAAGTTCTATGGGGAAGCCCATTGCTGCCTATGGTGGAAACGGCATGGGAGATTTCAGTTTCAAAATCTCTGTGAAAAAGCGTCAGAGAAGCTTCTCCGTTTAGAATCCAGCATATCTCACTGAACCGAAGAAGTGGTAGTTAGAAGGGAGTTAGAGCTGCAAGCAGTTTGGTTTGGGAAATTAGACGCGAAATGACACTGCAAAGGCCTTCCAACAGGCTTGGAAAAGTGTGTTCTATATCTCTGCCAAACAGACTCTCCGGAGGTGGAGCTTTCAGAAGCAAGCTTAACTCTTAGGGAGGAACCAGCAGAATGTGCCTCTCACATCTAGCCTGTAGGAATTCAGGTTGGCAAGTTCTATGGGGAAGCCCATTGCTGCCTATGGTGGAAACGGCATGGGAGATTTCAGTTTCAAAATCTCTGTGAAAAAGCGTCAGAGAAGCTTCTCCGTTTAGAATCCAGCATATCTCACTGAACCGAAGAAGTGGTAGTTAGAAGGGAGTTAGAGCTGCAAGCAGTTTGGTTTGGGAAATTAGACGCGAAATGAAACTGCAAATGCCTTCCAACAGGCTTGGAAAAGTGTGTTCTATATCTCTGCCAAACAAACTCCCCGGAGGTTGAGCTTTCAGAAGCAAGTTTAACTCTAAGGGAGGAAGCAGCAGAATGTGCCTCTCACATCTAGCCTGTAGGAATTCAGGTTGGCAAGTTCTAAGGGGAAGCCCATTGCTGCCTATGGTGGAAACGGCATGGGAGATTTCAGTTTCAAAATCTCTGTGAAAAAGCGTCAGAGAAGCTTCTCCGTTTAGAATCCAGCATATCTCACTGAACCGAAGAAGTGGTAGTTAGAAGGGAGTTAGAGCTGCAAGCAGTTTGGTTTGGGAAATTAGACGCGAAATGAAACTGCAAATGCCTTCCAACAGGCTTGGAAAAGTGTGTTCTATATCTCTGCCAAACAAACTCCCCGGAGGTTGAGCTTTCAGAAGCTAGTTTAACTCTAAGGGAGGAAGCAGCAGAATGTGCCTCTCACATCTAGCCTGTAGGAATTCAGGTTGGCAAGTTCTATGGGGAAGCCCATTGGCGCCTTCGTTGGAAACGGGTTTGGAAATTTCAGTTTCAAAATCTCTGTGAAAAAGCGTCAGAGAAGCTTCTCCGTTTAGAATCCAGCATATCTCACTGAACCGAAGAAGTGGTAGTTAGAAGGGAGTTAGAGCTGCAAGCAGTTTGGTTTGGGAAATTAGACGCGAAATGAAACTGCAAATGCCTTCCAACAGGCTTGGAAAAGTGTGTTCTATATCTCGGCCAAACAAACTCCCCGGAGGTTGAGCTTTCAGAAGCAAGTTTAACTCTAAGGGAGGAAGCAGCAGAATGTGCCTCTCACATCTAGCCTTTAGGAATTCAGGTTGGCAAGTTCTATGGGGAAGCCCATTGCTGCCTATGGTGGAAATGGCATGGGAGATTTCAGTTTCAAAATCTCTGTGAAAAAGCGTCAGAGAAGCTTCTCCGTTTAGAATCCAGCATATCTCACTGAACCGAAGAAGTGGTAGTTAGAAGGGAGTTAGAGCTGCAAGCAGTTTGGTTTGGGAAATTAGATGCGAAATGACACTGCAAAGGCCTTCCAACAGGCTTGGAAAAGTGTGTTCTATATCTGTGCCAAACAGAGTCCCCTTAGGTTGAGCTTTCAGAAGCAAGCTTAACTGTTAGGGAGGAAGCAGCAGAATGTGCCTCTCACATCTAGCCTGTAGGAATTCAGGTTGGCAAGTTCTATGGGGAAGCCCATTGCTGCCTATGGTGGAAACGGCATGGGAGATTTCAGTTTCAAAATCTCTGTGAAAAAGCGTCAGAGAAGCTTCTCCGTTTAGAATCCAGCATATCTCACTGAACCGAAGAAGTGGTAGTTAGAAGGGAGTTAGAGCTGCAAGCAGTTTGGTTTGGGAAATTAGACGCGAAATGAAACTGCAAATGCCTTCCAACAGGCTTGGAAAAGTGTGTTCTATATCTCTGCCAAACAAACTCCCCGGAGGTTGAGCTTTCAGAAGCTAGTTTAACTCTAAGGGAGGAAGCAGCAGAATGTGCCTCTCACATCTAGCCTGTAGGAATTCAGGTTGGCAAGTTCTATGGGGAAGCCCATTGGCGCCTTCGTTGGAAACGGGTTTGGAAATTTCAGTTTCAAAATCTCTGTGAAAAAGCGTCAGAGAAGCTTCTCCGTTTAGAATCCAGCATATCTCACTGAACCGAAGAAGTGGTAGTTAGAAGGGAGTTAGAGCTGCAAGCAGTTTGGTTTGGGAAATTAGATGCGAAATGACACTGCAAAGGCCTTCCAACAGGCTTGGAAAAGTGTGTTCTATATCTCTGCCAAACAGACTCTCCAGAGGTTGAGCTTTCAGAAGCAAGCTTAACTCTTAGGGAGGAAGCAGCAGAATGTGCCTCTCACATCTAGCCTGTAGGAATTCAGGTTGGCAAGTTCTATGGGGAAGCCCATTGCTGCCTATGGTGGAAACGGCATGGGAGATTTCAGTTTCAAAATCTCTGTGAAAAAGCGTCAGAGAAGCTTCTCCGTTTAGAATCCAGCATATCTCACTGAACCGAAGAAGTGGTAGTTAGAAGGGAGTTAGAGCTGCAAGCAGTTTGGTTTGGGAAATTAGATGCGAAATGACACTGCAAAGGCCTTCCAACAGGCTTGGAAAAGTGTGTTCTATATCTCTGCCAAACAGACTCCCCGGAGGTTGAGCTTTCAGAAGCAAGCTTAACTCTTAGGGAGGAAGCAGCAGAATGTGCCTCTCACATCTAGCCTGTAGGAATTCAGGTTGGCAAGTTCTATGGGGAAGCCCATTGCTGCCTATGGTGGAAACGGCATGGGAGATTTCAGTTTCAAAATCTCTGTGAAAAAGCGTCAGAGAAGCTTCTCCGTTTAGAATCCAGCATATCTCACTGAACCGAAGAAGTGGTAGTTAGAAGGGAGTTAGAGCTGCAAGCAGTTTGGTTTGGGAAATTAGATGCGAAATGACACTGCAAAGGCCTTCCAACAGGCTTGGAAAAGTGTGTTCTATATCTGTGCCAAACAGAGTCCCCTTAGGTTGAGCTTTCAGAAGCAAGCTTAACTGTTAGGGAGGAAGCAGCAGAATGTGCCTCTCACATCTAGCCTGTAGGAATTCAGGTTGGCAAGTTCTATGGGGAAGCCCATTGCTGCCTATGGTGGAAACGGCATGGGAGATTTCAGTTTCAAAATCTCTGTGAAAAAGCGTCAGAGAAGCTTCTCCGTTTAGAATCCAGCATATCTCACTGAACCGAAGAAGTGGTAGTTAGAAGGGAGTTAGAGCTGCAAGCAGTTTGGTTTGGGAAATTAGACGCGAAATGAAACTGCAAATGCCTTCCAACAGGCTTGGAAAAGTGTGTTCTATATCTCTGCCAAACAAACTCCCCGGAGGTTGAGCTTTCAGAAGCTAGTTTAACTCTAAGGGAGGAAGCAGCAGAATGTGCCTCTCACATCTAGCCTGTAGGAATTCAGGTTGGCAAGTTCTATGGGGAAGCCCATTGGCGCCTTCGTTGGAAACGGGTTTGGAAATTTCAGTTTCAAAATCTCTGTGAAAAAGCGTCAGAGAAGCTTCTCCGTTTAGAATCCAGCATATCTCACTGAACCGAAGAAGTGGTAGTTAGAAGGGAGTTAGAGCTGCAAGCAGTTTGGTTTGGGAAATTAGATGCGAAATGACACTGCAAAGGCCTTCCAACAGGCTTGGAAAAGTGTGTTCTATATCTGTGCCAAACAGAGTCCCCTTAGGTTGAGCTTTCAGAAGCAAGCTTAACTGTTAGGGAGGAAGCAGCAGAATGTGCCTCTCACATCTAGCCTGTAGGAATTCAGGTTGGCAAGTTCTATGGGGAAGCCCATTGCTGCCTATGGTGGAAACGGCATGGGAGATTTCAGTTTCAAAATGTCTGTGAAAAAGCGTCAGAGAAGCTTCTCCGTTTAGAATCCAGCATATCTCACTGAACCGAAGAAGTGGTAGTTAGAAGGGAGTTAGAGCTGCAAGCAGTTTGGTTTGGGAAATTAGACGCGAAATGAAACTGCAAATGCCTTCCAACAGGCTTGGAAAAGTGTGTTCTATATCTCTGCCAAACAGTCTCCCCGGAGGTTGAGCTTTCAGAAGCACGCTTAACTCTAAGGGAGGAAGCAGCAGAATGTGCCTCTCACATCTAGCCTGTAGGAATTCAGGTTGGCAAGTTCTATGGGGAAGCCCATTGCTGCCTATGGTGGAAACGGCATGGGAGATTTCAGTTTCAAAATCTCTGTGAAAAAGCGTCAGAGAAGCTTCTCCGTTTAGAATCCAGCATATCTCACTGAACCGAAGAAGTGGTAGTTAGAAGGGAGTTAGAGCTGCAAGCAGTTTGGTTTGGGAAATTAGACGCGAAATGACACTGCAAAGGCCTTCCAACAGGCTTGGAAAAGTGTGTTCTATATCTCTGCCAAACAGACTCTCCGGAGGTGGAGCTTTCAGAAGCAAGCTTAACTCTTAGGGAGGAACCAGCAGAATGTGCCTCTCACATCTAGCCTGTAGGAATTCAGGTTGGCAAGTTCTATGGGGAAGCCCATTGCTGCCTATGGTGGAAACGGCATGGGAGATTTCAGTTTCAAAATCTCTGTGAAAAAGCGTCAGAGAAGCTTCTCCGTTTAGAATCCAGCATATCTCACTGAACCGAAGAAGTGGTAGTTAGAAGGGAGTTAGAGCTGCAAGCAGTTTGGTTTGGGAAATTAGACGCGAAATGAAACTGCAAATGCCTTCCAACAGGCTTGGAAAAGTGTGTTCTATATCTCTGCCAAACAAACTCCCCGGAGGTTGAGCTTTCAGAAGCAAGTTTAACTCTAAGGGAGGAAGCAGCAGAATGTGCCTCTCACATCTAGCCTGTAGGAATTCAGGTTGGCAAGTTCTAAGGGGAAGCCCATTGCTGCCTATGGTGGAAACGGCATGGGAGATTTCAGTTTCAAAATCTCTGTGAAAAAGCGTCAGAGAAGCTTCTCCGTTTAGAATCCAGCATATCTCACTGAACCGAAGAAGTGGTAGTTAGAAGGGAGTTAGAGCTGCAAGCAGTTTGGTTTGGGAAATTAGACGCGAAATGAAACTGCAAATGCCTTCCAACAGGCTTGGAAAAGTGTGTTCTATATCTCTGCCAAACAAACTCCCCGGAGGTTGAGCTTTCAGAAGCTAGTTTAACTCTAAGGGAGGAAGCAGCAGAATGTGCCTCTCACATCTAGCCTGTAGGAATTCAGGTTGGCAAGTTCTATGGGGAAGCCCATTGGCGCCTTCGTTGGAAACGGGTTTGGAAATTTCAGTTTCAAAATCTCTGTGAAAAAGCGTCAGAGAAGCTTCTCCGTTTAGAATCCAGCATATCTCACTGAACCGAAGAAGTGGTAGTTAGAAGGGAGTTAGAGCTGCAAGCAGTTTGGTTTGGGAAATTAGACGCGAAATGAAACTGCAAATGCCTTCCAACAGGCTTGGAAAAGTGTGTTCTATATCTCGGCCAAACAAACTCCCCGGAGGTTGAGCTTTCAGAAGCAAGTTTAACTCTAAGGGAGGAAGCAGCAGAATGTGCCTCTCACATCTAGCCTTTAGGAATTCAGGTTGGCAAGTTCTATGGGGAAGCCCATTGCTGCCTATGGTGGAAATGGCATGGGAGATTTCAGTTTCAAAATCTCTGTGAAAAAGCGTCAGAGAAGCTTCTCCGTTTAGAATCCAGCATATCTCACTGAACCGAAGAAGTGGTAGTTAGAAGGGAGTTAGAGCTGCAAGCAGTTTGGTTTGGGAAATTAGATGCGAAATGACACTGCAAAGGCCTTCCAACAGGCTTGGAAAAGTGTGTTCTATATCTGTGCCAAACAGAGTCCCCTTAGGTTGAGCTTTCAGAAGCAAGCTTAACTGTTAGGGAGGAAGCAGCAGAATGTGCCTCTCACATCTAGCCTGTAGGAATTCAGGTTGGCAAGTTCTATGGGGAAGCCCATTGCTGCCTATGGTGGAAACGGCATGGGAGATTTCAGTTTCAAAATCTCTGTGAAAAAGCGTCAGAGAAGCTTCTCCGTTTAGAATCCAGCATATCTCACTGAACCGAAGAAGTGGTAGTTAGAAGGGAGTTAGAGCTGCAAGCAGTTTGGTTTGGGAAATTAGACGCGAAATGAAACTGCAAATGCCTTCCAACAGGCTTGGAAAAGTGTGTTCTATATCTCTGCCAAACAAACTCCCCGGAGGTTGAGCTTTCAGAAGCTAGTTTAACTCTAAGGGAGGAAGCAGCAGAATGTGCCTCTCACATCTAGCCTGTAGGAATTCAGGTTGGCAAGTTCTATGGGGAAGCCCATTGGCGCCTTCGTTGGAAACGGGTTTGGAAATTTCAGTTTCAAAATCTCTGTGAAAAAGCGTCAGAGAAGCTTCTCCGTTTAGAATCCAGCATATCTCACTGAACCGAAGAAGTGGTAGTTAGAAGGGAGTTAGAGCTGCAAGCAGTTTGGTTTGGGAAATTAGATGCGAAATGACACTGCAAAGGCCTTCCAACAGGCTTGGAAAAGTGTGTTCTATATCTCTGCCAAAGAGACTCTCCAGAGGTTGAGCTTTCAGAAGCAAGCTTAACTCTTAGGGAGGAAGCAGCAGAATGTGCCTCTCACATCTAGCCTGTAGGAATTCAGGTTGGCAAGTTCTATGGGGAAGCCCATTGCTGCCTATGGTGGAAACGGCATGGGAGATTTCAGTTTCAAAATCTCTGTGAAAAAGCGTCAGAGAAGCTTCTCCGTTTAGAATCCAGCATATCTCACTGAACCGAAGAAGTGGTAGTTAGAAGGGAGTTAGAGCTGCAAGCAGTTTGGTTTGGGAAATTAGATGCGAAATGACACTGCAAAGGCCTTCCAACAGGCTTGGAAAAGTGTGTTCTATATCTCTGCCAAACAGACTCCCCGGAGGTTGAGCTTTCAGAAGCAAGCTTAACTCTTAGGGAGGAAGCAGCAGAATGTGCCTCTCACATCTAGCCTGTAGGAATTCAGGTTGGCAAGTTCTATGGGGAAGCCCATTGCTGCCTATGGTGGAAACGGCATGGGAGATTTCAGTTTCAAAATCTCTGTGAAAAAGCGTCAGAGAAGCTTCTCCGTTTAGAATCCAGCATATCTCACTGAACCGAAGAAGTGGTAGTTAGAAGGGAGTTAGAGCTGCAAGCAGTTTGGTTTGGGAAATTAGACGCGAAATGAAACTGCAAATGCCTTCCAACAGGCTTGGAAAAGTGTGTTCTATATCTCTGCCAAACAAACTCCCCGGAGGTTGAGCTTTCAGAAGCTAGTTTAACTCTAAGGGAGGAAGCAGCAGAATGTGCCTCTCACATCTAGCCTGTAGGAATTCAGGTTGGCAAGTTCTATGGGGAAGCCCATTGGCGCCTTCGTTGGAAACGGGTTTGGAAATTTCAGATTCAAAATCTCTGTGAAAAAGCGTCAGAGAAGCTTCTCCGTTTAGAATCCAGCATATCTCACTGAACCGAAGAAGTGGTAGTTAGAAGGGAGTTAGAGCTGCAAGCAGTTTGGTTTGGGAAATTAGACGCGAAATGAAACTGCAAATGCCTTCCAACAGGCTTGGAAAAGTGTGTTCTATATCTCTGACAAACAAACTCCCCGGAGGTTGAGCTTTCAGAAGCAAGTTTAACTCTAAGGGAGGAAGCAGCAGAATGTGCCTCTCACATCTAGCCTGTAGGAATTCAGGTTGGCAAGTTCTATGGGGAAGCCCATTGCTGCCTATGGTGGAAACGGCATGGGAGATTTCAGTTTCAAAATCTCTGTGAATAAGCGTCAGAGAAGCTTCTCCGTTTAGAATCCAGCATATCTCACTGAACCGAAGAAGTGGTAGTTAGAAGGGAGTTAGAGCTGCAAGCAGTTTGGTTTGGGAAATTAGACGCGAAATGAAACTGCAAATGCCTTCCAACAGGCTTGGAAAAGTGTGTTCTATATCTCTGCCAAACAAACTCCCCGGAGGTTGAGCTTTCAGAAGCTAGTTTAACTCTAAGGGAGGAAGCAGCAGAATGTGCCTCTCACATCTAGCCTGTAGGAATTCAGGTTGGCAAGTTCTATGGGGAAGCCCATTGCTGCCTATGGTGGAAACGGCATGGGAGATTTCAGTTTCAAAATCTCTGTGAAAAAGCGTCAGAGAAGCTTCTCCGTTTAGAATCCAGCATATCTCACTGAACCGAAGAAGTGGTAGTTAGAAGGGAGTTAGAGCTGCAAGCAGTTTGGTTTGGGAAATTAGATGCGAAATAACACTGCAAAGGCCTTTCAACAGGCTTGGAAAAGTGTGTTATATATCTCTGCCAAACAGACTCTCCGGAGGTTGAGCTTTCAGAAGCAAGCTTAACTCTTAGGGAGGAAGCAGCAGAATGTGCCTCTCACATCTAGCCTGTAGGAATTCAGGTTGGCAAGTTCTATGGGGAAGCCCATTGCTGCCTATGGTGGAAACGGCATGGGAGATTTCAGTTTCAAAATCTCTGTGAAAAAGCGTCAGAGAAGCTTCTCCGTTTAGAATCCAGCATATCTCACTGAACCGAAGAAGTGGTAGTTAGAAGGGAGTTAGAGCTGCAAGCAGTTTGGTTTGGGAAATTAGACGCGAAATGAAACTGCAAATGCCTTCCAACAGGCTTGGAAAAGTGTGTTCTATATCTCTGCCAAACAAACTCCCCGGAGGTTGAGCTTTCAGAAGCAAGTTTAACTCTAAGGGAGGAAGCAGCAGAATGTGCCTCTCACATCTAGCCTGTAGGAATTCAGGTTGGCAAGTTCTATGGGGAAGCCCATTGCTGCCTATGGTGGAAACGGCATGGGAGATTTCAGTTTCAAAATCTCTGTGAATAAGCGTCAGAGAAGCTTCTCCGTTTAGAATCCAGCATATCTCACTGAACCGAAGAAGTGGTAGTTAGAAGGGAGTTAGAGCTGCAAGCAGTTTGGTTTGGGAAATTAGACGCGAAATGAAACTGCAAATGCCTTCCAACAGGCTTGGAAAAGTGTGTTCTATATCTCTGCCAAACAAACTCCCCGGAGGTTGAGCTTTCAGAAGCTAGTTTAACTCTAAGGGAGGAAGCAGCAGAATGTGCCTCTCACATCTAGCCTGTAGGAATTCAGGTTGGCAAGTTCTATGGGGAAGCCCATTGGCGCCTTCGTTGGAAACGGGTTTGGAAATTTCAGTTTCAAAATCTCTGTGAAAAAGCGTCAGAGAAGCTTCTCCGTTTAGAATCCAGCATATCTCACTGAACCGAAGAAGTGGTAGTTAGAAGGGAGTTAGAGCTGCAAGCAGTTTGGTTTGGGAAATTAGATGCGAAATGTCACTGCAAAGGCCTTCCAACAGGCTTGGAAAAGTGTGTTCTATATCTCTGCCAAACAGACTCCCCGGAGGTTGAGCTTTCAGAAGCAAGCTTTACTCTTAGGGAGGAAGCAGCAGAATGTGCCTCTCACATCTAGCCTGTAGGAATTCAGGTTGGCAAGTTCTATGGGGAAGCCCATTGCTGCCTATGGTGGAAACGGCATGGGAGATTTCAGTTTCAAAATCTCTGTGAAAAAGCGTCAGAGAAGCTTCTCCGTTTAGAATCCAGCATATCTCACTGAACCGAAGAAGTGGTAGTTAGAAGGGAGTTAGAGCTGCAAGCAGTTTGGTTTGGGAAATTAGACGCGAAATGAAACTGCAAATGCCTTCCAACAGGCTTGGAAAAGTGTGTTCTATATCTCTGCCAAACAAACTCCCCGGAGGTTGAGCTTTCAGAAGCTAGTTTAACTCTAAGGGAGGAAGCAGCAGAATGTGCCTCTCACATCTAGCCTGTAGGAATTCAGGTTGGCAAGTTCTATGGGGAAGCCCATTGGCGCCTTCGTTGGAAACGGGTTTGGAAATTTCAGTTTCAAAATCTCTGTGAAAAAGCGTCAGAGAAGCTTCTCCGTTTAGAATCCAGCATATCTCACTGAACCGAAGAAGTGGTAGTTAGAAGGGAGTTAGAGCTGCAAGCAGTTTGGTTTGGGAAATTAGATGCGAAATGACACTGCAAAGGCCTTCCAACAGGCTTGGAAAAGTGTGTTCTATATCTCTGCCAAACAGACTCTCCGGAGGTTGAGCTTTCAGAAGCAAGCTTAACTCTTAGGGAGGAAGCAGCAGAATGTGCCTCTCACATCTAGCCTGTAGGAATTCAGGTTGGCAAGTTCTATGGGGAAGCCCATTGCTGCCTATGGTGGAAACGGCATGGGAGATTTCAGTTTCAAAATCTCTGTGAAAAAGCGTCAGAGAAGCTTCTCCGTTTAGAATCCAGCATATCTCACTGAACCGAAGAAGTGGTAGTTAGAAGGGAGTTAGAGCTGCAAGCAGTTTGGTTTGGGAAATTAGACGCGAAATGAAACTGCAAATGCCTTCCAACAGGCTTGGAAAAGTGTGTTCTATATCTCTGCCAAACAAACTCCCCGGAGGTTGAGCTTTCAGAAGCTAGTTTAACTCTAAGGGAGGAAGCAGCAGAATGTGCCTCTCACATCTAGCCTGTAGGAATTCAGGTTGGCAAGTTCTATGGGGAAGCCCATTGCTGCCTATGGTGGAAACGGCATGGGAGATTTCAGTTTCAAAATCTCTGTGAAAAAGCGTCAGAGAAGCTTCTCCGTTTAGAATCCAGCATATCTCACTGAACCGAAGAAGTGGTAGTTAGAAGGGAGTTAGAGCTGCAAGCAGTTTGGTTTGGGAAATTAGATGCGAAATGACACTGCAAAGGCCTTTCAACAGGCTTGGAAAAGTGTGTTATATATCTCTGCCAAACAGACTCTCCGGAGGTTGAGCTTTCAGAAGCAAGCTTAACTCTTAGGGAGGAAGCAGCAGAATGTGCCTCTCACATCTAGCCTGTAGGAATTCAGGTTGGCAAGTTCTATGGGGAAGCCCATTGCTGCCTATGGTGGAAACGGCATGGGAGATTTCAGTTTCAAAATCTCTGTGAAAAAGCGTCAGAGAAGCTTCTCCGTTTAGAATCCAGCATATCTCACTGAACCGAAGAAGTGGTAGTTAGAAGGGAGTTAGAGCTGCAAGCAGTTTGGTTTGGGAAATTAGACGCGAAATGAAACTGCAAATGCCTTCCAACAGGCTTGGAAAAGTGTGTTCTATATCTCTGCCAAACAAACTCCCCGGAGGTTGAGCTTTCAGAAGCAAGTTTAACTCTAAGGGAGGAAGCAGCAGAATGTGCCTCTCACATCTAGCCTGTAGGAATTCAGGTTGGCAAGTTCTATGGGGAAGCCCATTGCTGCCTATGGTGGAAACGGCATGGGAGATTTCAGTTTCAAAATCTCTGTGAAAAAGCGTCAGAGAAGCTTCTCCGTTTAGAATCCAGCATATCTCACTGAACCGAAGAAGTGGTAGTTAGAAGGGAGTTAGAGCTGCAAGCAGTTTGGTTTGGGAAATTAGACGCGAAATGAAACTGCAAATGCCTTCCAACAGGCTTGGAAAAGTGTGTTCTATATCTCTGCCAAACAAACTCCCCGGAGGTTGAGCTTTCAGAAGCTAGTTTAACTCTAAGGGAGGAAGCAGCAGAATGTGCCTCTCACATCTAGCCTGTAGGAATTCAGGTTGGCAAGTTCTATGGGGAAGCCCATTGGCGCCTTCATTGGAAACGGGTTTGGAAATTTCAGTTTCAAAATCTCTGTGAAAAAGCGTCAGAGAAGCTTCTCCGTTTAGAATCCAGCATATCTCACTGAACCGAAGAAGTGGTAGTTAGAAGGGAGTTAGAGCTGCAAGCAGTTTGGTTTGGGAAATTAGACGCGAAATGAAACTGCAAATGCCTTCCAACAGGCTTCGAAACGTGTGTTCTATATCTCGGCCAAACAAACTCCCCGGAGGTTGAGCTTTCAGAAGCAAGTTTAACTCTAAGGGAGGAAGCAGCAGAATGTGCCTCTCACATCTAGCCTGTAGGAATTCAGGTTGGCAAGTTCTATGGGGAAGCCCATTGCTCCCTATGGAGGAAACGGCATGGGAGATTTCAGTTTCAAAATCTCTGTGAAAAAGCGTCAGAGAAGCTTCTCCATTTAGAATCCAGCATATCTCACTGAACCGAAGAAGTGGTAGTTAGAAGGGAGTTAGAGCTGCAAGCAGTTTGGTTTGGGAAATTAGACGCGAAATGAAACTGCAAATGCCTTCCAACAGGCTTGGAAAAGTGTGTTCTATATCTCTGCCAAACAAACTCCCCGGAGGTTGAGCTTTCAGAAGCTAGTTTAACTCTAAGGGAGGAAGCAGCAGAATGTGCCTCTCACATCTAGCCTGTAGGAATTCAGGTTGGCAAGTTCTATGGGGAAGCCCATTGGCGCCTTCGTTGGAAACGGGTTTGGAAATTTCAGTTTCAAAATCTCTGTGAAAAAGCGTCAGAGAAGCTTCTCCGTTTAGAATCCAGCATATCTCACTGAACCGAAGAAGTGGTAGTTAGAAGGGAGTTAGAGCTGCAAGCAGTTTGGTTTGGGAAATTAGATGCGAAATGACACTGCAAAGGCCTTCCAACAGGCTTGGAAAAGTGTGTTCTATATCTCTGCCAAACAGACTCCCCGGAGGTTGAGCTTTCAGAAGCAAGCTTAACTCTTAGGGAGGAAGCAGCAGAATGTGCCTCTCACATCTAGCCTGTAGGAATTCAGGTTGGCAAGTTCTATGGGGAAGCCCATTGCTGCCTATGGTGGAAACGGCATGGGAGATTTCAGTTTCAAAATCTCTGTGAAAAAGCGTCAGAGAAGCTTCTCCGTTTAGAATCCAGCATATCTCACTGAACCGAAGAAGTGGTAGTTAGAAGGGAGTTAGAGGTGCAAGCAGTTTGGTTTGGGAAATTAGACGCGAAATGAAACTGCAAATGCCTTCCAACAGGCTTGGAAAAGTGTGTTCTATATCTCTGCCAAACAGACTCCCCGGAGGTTGAGCTTTCAGAAGCAAGTTTAACTCTAAGGGAGGAAGCAGCAGAATGTGCCTCTCACATCTAGCCTGTAGGAATTCAGGTTGGCAAGTTCTATGGGGAAGCCCATTGGCGCCTTCGTTGGAAACGGGTTTGGAAATTTCAGTTTCAAAATCTCTGTGAAAAAGCGTCAGAGAAGCTTCTCCGTTTAGAATCCAGCATATCTCACTGAACCGAAGAAGTGGTAGTTAGAAGGGAGTTAGAGCTGCAAGCAGTTTGGTTTGGGAAATTAGACGCGAAATGAAACTGCAAATGCCTTCCAACAGGCTTGGAAAAGTGTGTTCTATATCTCGGCCAAACAAACTCCCCGGAGGTTGAGCTTTCAGAAGCCAGTTTAACTCTAAGGGAGGAAGCAACAGAATGTGCCTCTCACATCTAGCCTGTAGGAATTCAGGTTGGCAAGTTCTATGGGGAAGCCCATTGCTGCCTATGGTGGAAACGGCATGGGAGATTTCAGTTTCAAAATCTCTGTGAAAAAGCGTCAGAGAAGCTTCTCCGTTTAGAATCCAGCATATCTCACTGAACCGAAGAAGTGGTAGTTAGAAGGGAGTTAGAGCTGCAAGCAGTTTGGTTTGGGAAATTAGATGCGAAATGACACTGCAAAGGCCTTCCAACAGGCTTGGAAAAGTGTGTTCTATATCTGTGCCAAACAGAGTCCCCGGAGGTTGAGCTTTCAGAAGCAAGCTTAACTGTTAGGGCGGAAGCAGCAGAATGTGCCTCTCACATCTAGCCTGTAGGAATTCAGGTTGGCAAGTTCTATGGGGAAGCCCATTGCTGCCTATGGTGGAAACGGCATGGGAGATTTCAGTTTCAAAATCTCTGTGAAAAAGCGTCAGAGAAGCTTCTCCGTTTAGAATCCAGCATATCTCACTGAACCGAAGAAGTGGTAGTTAGAAGGGAGTTAGAGCTGCAAGCAGTTTGGTTTGGGAAATTAGACGCGAAATGAAACTGCAAATGCCTTCCAACAGGCTTGGAAAAGTGTGTTCTATATCTCTGCCAAACAAACTCCCCGGAGGTTGAGCTTTCAGAAGCTAGTTTAACTCTAAGGGAGGAAGCAGCAGAATGTGCCTCTCACATCTAGCCTGTAGGAATTCAGGTTGGCAAGTTCTATGGGGAAGCCCATTGGCGCCTTCGTTGGAAACGGGTTTGGAAATTTCAGTTTCAAAATCTCTGTGAAAAAGCGTCAGAGAAGCTTCTCCGTTTAGAATCCAGCATATCTCACTGAACCGAAGAAGTGGTAGTTAGAAGGGAGTTAGAGCTGCAAGCAGTTTGGTTTGGGAAATTAGATGCGAAATGACACTGCAAAGGCCTTCCAACAGGCTTGGAAAAGTGTGTTCTATATCTCTGCCAAACAGACTCCCCGGAGGTTGAGCTTTCAGAAGCAAGCTTAACTGTTAGGGAGGAAGCAGCAGAATGTGCCTCTCACATCTAGCCTGTAGGAATTCAGTTTGGCAAGTTCTATGGGGAAGCCCATTGCTGCCTATGGTGGAAACGGCATGGGAGATTTCAGTTTCAAATTCTCTGTGAAAAAGCGTCAGAGAAGCTTCTCCGTTTAGAATCCAGCATATCTCACTGAACCGAAGAAGTGGTAGTTAGAAGGGAGTTAGAGCTGCAAGCAGTTTGGTTTGGGAAATTAGACGCGAAATGAAACTGCAAATGCCTTCCAACAGGCTTGGAAAAGTGTGTTCTATATCTCGGCCAAACAAACTCCCCGGAGGTTGAGCTTTCAGAAGCCAGTTTAACTCTAAGGGAGGAAGCAGCAGAATGTGCCTCTCACATCTAGCCTGTAGGAATTCAGGTTGGCAAGTTCTATGGGGAAGCCCATTGCTGCCTATGGTGGAAACGGCATGGGAGATTTCAGTTTCAAAATCTCTGTGAAAAAGCGTCAGAGAAGCTTCTCCGTTTAGAATCCAGCATATCTCACTGAACCGAAGAAGTGGTAGTTAGAAGGGAGTTAGAGCTGCAAGCAGTTTGGTTTGGGAAATTAGATGCGAAATGACACTGCAAAGGCCTTCCAACAGGCTTGGAAAAGTGTGTTCTATATCTCTGCCAAACAGAGTCCCCGGAGGTTGAGCTTTCAGAAGCAAGCTTAACTCTTAGGGAGGAAGCAGCAGAATGTGCCTCTCACATCTAGCCTGTAGGAATTCAGGTTGGCAAGTTCTATGGGGAAGCCCATTGCTGCCTATGGTGGAAACGGCATGGGAGATTTCAGTTTCAAAATCTCTGTGAAAAAGCGTCAGAGAAGCTTCTCCGTTTAGAATCCAGCATATCTCACTGAACCGAAGAAGTGGTAGTTAGAAGGGAGTTAGAGCTGCAAGCAGTTTGGTTTGGGAAATTAGACGCGAAATGAAACTGCAAATGCCTTCCAACAGGCTTGGAAAAGTGTGTTCTATATCTCTGCCAAACAAACTCCCCGGAGGTTGAGCTTTCAGAAGCTAGTTTAAGTCTAAGGGAGGAAGCAGCAGAATGTGCCTCTCACATCTAGCCTGTAGGAATTCAGGTTGGCAAGTTCTATGGGGAAGCCCATTGCTGCCTATGGTGGAAACGTCATGGGAGATTTCAGTTTCAAAATCTCTGTGAAAAAGCGTCAGAGAAGCTTCTCCGTTTAGAATCCAGCATATCTCACTGAACCGAAGAAGTGGTAGTTAGAAGGGAGTTAGAGCTGCAAGCAGTTTGGTTTGGGAAATTAGACGCGAAATGAAACTGCAAATGCCTTCCAACAGGCTTGGAAAAGTGTGTTCTATATCTCTGCCAAACAAACTCCCCGGAGGTTGAGCTTTCAGAAGCTAGTTTAACTCTAAGGGAGGAAGCAGCAGAATGTGCCTCTCACATCTAGCCTGTAGGAATTCAGGTTGGCAAGTTCTATGGGGAAGCCCATTGGCGCCTTCGTTGGAAACGGGTTTGGAAATTTCAGTTTCAAAATCTCTGTGAAAAAGCGTCAGAGAAGCTTCTCCGTTTAGAATCCAGCATATCTCACTGAACCGAAGAAGTGGTAGTTAGAAGGGAGTTAGAGCTGCAAGCAGTTTGGTTTGGGAAATTAGACGCGAAATGACACTGCAAAGGCCTTCCACCAGGCTTGGAAAAGTGTGTTCTATATCTCTGCCAAACAGAGTCCCCGGAGGTTGAGCTTTCAGAAGCAAGTTTAACTGTTAGGGAGGAAGCAGCAGAATGTGCCTCTCACATCTAGCCTGTAGGAATTCAGGTTGGCAAGTTCTATGGGGAAGCCCATTGCTGCCTATGGTGGAAACGGCATGGGAGATTTCAGTTTCAAAATCTCTGTGAAAAAGCGTCAGAGAAGCTTCTCCATTTAGAATCCAGCATATCTCACTGAACCGAAGAAGTGGTAGTTAGAAGGGAGTTAGAGCTGCAAGCAGTTTGGTTTGGGAAATTAGACGCGAAATGAAACTGCAAATGCCTTCCAACAGGCTTGGAAAAGTGTGTTCTATATCTCTGCCAAACAAACTCCCCGGAGGTTGAGCTTTCAGAACCTAGTTTAACTCTAAGGGAGGAAGCAGCAGAATGTGCCTCTCACATCTAGCCTGTAGGAATTCAGGTTGGCAAGTTCTATGGGGAAGCCCATTGCTGCCTATGGTGGAAACGGCATGGGAGATTTCAGTTTCAAAATCTCTGTGAAAAAGCGTCAGAGAAGCTTCTCCGTTTAGAATCCAGCATATCTCACTGAACCGAAGAAGTGGTAGTTAGAAGGGAGTTAGAGCTGCAAGCAGTTTGGTTTGGGAAATTAGACGCGAAATGAAACTGCAAATGCCTTCCAACAGGCTTGGAAAAGTGTGTTCTATATCTCTGCCAAACAAACTCCCCGGAGGTTGAGCTTTCAGAAGCTAGTTTAACTCTAAGGGAGGAAGCAGCAGAATGTGCCTCTCTCATCTAGCCTGTAGGAATTCAGGTTGGCAAGTTCTATGGGGAAGCCCATTGGCGCCTTCGTTGGAAACGGGTTTGGAAATTTCAGTTTCAAAATCTCTGTGAAAAAGCGTCAGAGAAGCTTCTCCGTTTAGAATCCAGCATATCTCACTGAACCGAAGAAGTGGTAGTTAGAAGGGAGTTAGAGCTGCAAGCAGTTTGGTTTGGGAAATTAGACGCGAAATGAAACTGCAAATGCCTTCCAACAGGCTTGGAAAAGTGTGTTCTATATCTCTGCCAAACAAACTCCCCGGAGGTTGAGCTTTCAGAAGCAAGTTTAACTCTAAGGGAGGAAGCAGCAGAATGTGCCTCTCACATCTAGCCTTTAGGAATTCAGGTTGGCAAGTTCTATGGGGAAGCCCATTGCTGCCTATGGTGGAAACGGCATGGGAGATTTCAGTTTCAAAATCTCTGTGAAAAAGCGTCAGAGAAGCTTCTCCGTTTAGAATCCAGCATATCTCACTGAACCGAAGAAGTGGTAGTTAGAAGGGAGTTAGAGCTGCAAGCAGTTTGGTTTGGGAAATTAGATGCGAAATGACACTGCAAAGGCCTTCCAACAGGCTTGGAAAAGTGTGTTCTATATCTCTGCCAAACAGACTCCCCGGAGGTTGAGCTTTCAGAAGCAAGCTTAACTCTTAGGGAGGAAGCAGCAGAATGTGCCTCTCACATCTAGCCTGTAGGAATTCAGGTTGGCAAGTTCTATGGGGAAGCCCATTGCTGCCTATGGTGGAAACGGCATGGGAGATTTCAGTTTCAAAATCTCTGTGAAAAAGCGTCAGAGAAGCTTCTCCGTTTAGAATCCAGCATATCTCACTGAACCGAAGAAGTGGTAGTTAGAAGGGAGTTAGAGCTGCAAGCAGTTTGGTTTGGGAAATTAGACGCGAAATGAAACTGCAAATGCCTTCCAACAGGCTTGGAAAAGTGTGTTCTATATCTCTGCCAAACAAACTCCCCGGAGGTTGAGCTTTCAGAAGCAAGTTTAACTCTAAGGGAGGAAGCAGCAGAATGTGCCTCTCACATCTAGCCTGTAGGAATTCAGGTTGGCAAGTTCTATGGGGAAGCCCAATGGCGCCTTCGTTGGAAACGGGTTTGGAAATTTCAGTTTCAAAATCTCTGTGAAAAAGCGTCAGAGAAGCTTCTCCGTTTAGAATCCAGCATATCTCACTGAACCGAAGAAGTGGTAGTTAGAAGGGAGTTAGAGCTGCAAGCAGTTTGGTTTGGGAAATTAGACGCGAAATGAAACTGCAAATGCCTTCCAACAGGCTTGGAAAAGTGTGTTCTATATCTCGGCCAAACAAACTCCCCGGAGGTTGAGCTTTCAGAAGCAAGTTTAACTCTAAGGGAGGAAGCAGCAGAATGTGCCTCTCACATCTAGCCTGTAGGAATTCAGGTTGGCAAGTTCTATGGGGAAGCCCATTGCTCCCTATGGAGGAAACGGCATGGGAGATTTCAGTTTCAAAATCTCTGTGAAAAAGCGTCAGAGAAGCTTCTCCATTTAGAATCCAGCATATCTCACTGAACCGAAGAAGTGGTAGTTAGAAGGGAGTTAGAGCTGCAAGCAGTTTGGTTTGGGAAATTAGACGCGAAATGAAACTGCAAATGCCTTCCAACAGGCTTGGAAAAGTGTGTTCTATATCTCTGCAAAACAAACTCCCCGGAGGTTGAGCTTTCAGAAGCTAGTTTAACTCTAAGGGAGGAAGCAGCAGAATGTGCCTCTCACATCTAGCCTGTAGGAATTCAGGTTGGCAAGTTCTATGGGGAAGCCCATTGGCGCCTTCGTTGGAAACGGGTTTGGAAATTTCAGTTTCAAAATCTCTGTGAAAAAGCGTCAGAGAAGCTTCTCCGTTTAGAATCCAGCATATCTCACTGAACCGAAGAAGTGGTAGTTAGAAGGGAGTTAGAGCTGCAAGCAGTTTGGTTTGGGAAATTAGATGCGAAATGACACTGCAAAGGCCTTCCAACAGGCTTGGAAAAGTGTGTTCTATATCTCTGCCAAACAGACTCCCCAGAGGTTGAGCTTTCAGAAGCAAGCTTAACTCTTAGGGAGGAAGCAGCAGAATGTGCCTCTCACATCTAGCCTGTAGGAATTCAGGTTGGCAAGTTCTATGGGGAAGCCCATTGCTGCCTATGGTGGAAACGGCATGGGAGATTTCAGTTTCAAAATCTCTGTGAAAAAGCGTCAGAGAAGCTTCTCCGTTTAGAATCCAGCATATCTCACTGAACCGAAGAAGTGGTAGTTAGAAGGGAGTTAGAGCTGCAAGCAGTTTGGTTTGGGAAATTAGACGCGAAATGAAACTGCAAAGGCCTTCCAACAGGCTTGGAAAAGTGTGTTCTATATCTCTGCCAAACAAACTCCCCGGAGGTTGAGCTTTCAGAACCTAGTTTAACTCTAAGGGAGGAAGCAGCAGAATGTGCCTCTCACATCTAGCCTGTAGGAATTCAGGTTGGCAAGTTCTATGGGGAAGCCCATTGCTGCCTATGGTGGAAACGGCATGGGAGATTTCAGTTTCAAAATCTCTGTGAAAAAGCGTCAGAGAAGCTTCTCCGTTTAGAATCCAGCATATCTCACTGAACCGAAGAAGTGGTAGTTAGAAGGGAGTTAGAGCTGCAAGCAGTTTGGTTTGGGAAATTAGACGCGAAATGAAACTGCAAATGCCTTCCAACAGGCTTGGAAAAGTGTGTTCTATATCTCTGCCAAACAAACTCCCCGGAGGTTGAGCTTTCAGAAGCTAGTTTAACTCTAAGGGAGGAAGCAGCAGAATGTGCCTCTCTCATCTAGCCTGTAGGAATTCAGGTTGGCAAGTTCTATGGGGAAGCCCATTGGCGCCTTCGTTGGAAACGGGTTTGGAAATTTCAGTTTCAAAATCTCTGTGAAAAAGCGTCAGAGAAGCTTCTCCGTTTAGAATCCAGCATATCTCACTGAACCGAAGAAGTGGTAGTTAGAAGGGAGTTAGAGCTGCAAGCAGTTTGGTTTGGGAAATTAGACGCGAAATGAAACTGCAAATGCCTTCCAACAGGCTTGGAAAAGTGTGTTCTATATCTCGGCCAAACAAACTCCCCGGAGGTTGAGCTTTCAGAAGCAAGTTTAACTCTAAGGGAGGAAGCAGCAGAATGTGCCTCTCACATCTAGCCTTTAGGAATTCAGGTTGGCAAGTTCTATGGGGAAGCCCATTGCTGCCTATGGTGGAAACGGCATGGGAGATTTCAGTTTCAAAATCTCTGTGAAAAAGCGTCAGAGAAGCTTCTCCGTTTAGAATCCAGCATATCTCACTGAACCGAAGAAGTGGTAGTTAGAAGGGAGTTAGAGCTGCAAGCAGTTTGGTTTGGGAAATTAGATGCGAAATGACACTGCAAAGGCCTTCCAACAGGCTTGGAAAAGTGTGTTCTATATCTCTGCCAAACAGACTCCCCGGAGGTTGAGCTTTCAGAAGCAAGCTTAACTCTTAGGGAGGAAGCAGCAGAATGTGCCTCTCACATCTAGCCTGTAGGAATTCAGGTTGGCAAGTTCTATGGGGAAGCCCATTGCTGCCTATGGTGGAAACGGCATGGGAGATTTCAGTTTCAAAATCTCTGTGAAAAAGCGTCAGAGAAGCTTCTCCGTTTAGAATCCAGCATATCTCACTGAACCGAAGAAGTGGTAGTTAGAAGGGAGTTAGAGCTGCAAGCAGTTTGGTTTGGGAAATTAGACGCGAAATGAAACTGCAAATGCCTTCCAACAGGCTTGGAAAAGTGTGTTCTATATCTCTGCCAAACAAACTCCCCGGAGGTTGAGCTTTCAGAAGCAAGTTTAACTCTAAGGGAGGAAGCAGCAGAATGTGCCTCTCACATCTAGCCTGTAGGAATTCAGGTTGGCAAGTTCTATGGGGAAGCCCAATGGCGCCTTCGTTGGAAACGGGTTTGGAAATTTCAGTTTCAAAATCTCTGTGAAAAAGCGTCAGAGAAGCTTCTCCGTTTAGAATCCAGCATATCTCACTGAACCGAAGAAGTGGTAGTTAGAAGGGAGTTAGAGCTGCAAGCAGTTTGGTTTGGGAAATTAGACGCGAAATGAAACTGCAAATGCCTTCCAACAGGCTTGGAAAAGTGTGTTCTATATCTCGGCCAAACAAACTCCCCGGAGGTTGAGCTTTCAGAAGCAAGTTTAACTCTAAGGGAGGAAGCAGCAGAATGTGCCTCTCACATCTAGCCTGTAGGAATTCAGGTTGGCAAGTTCTATGGGGAAGCCCATTGCTCCCTATGGAGGAAACGGCATGGGAGATTTCAGTTTCAAAATCTCTGTGAAAAAGCGTCAGAGAAGCTTCTCCATTTAGAATCCAGCATATCTCACTGAACCGAAGAAGTGGTAGTTAGAAGGGAGTTAGAGCTGCAAGCAGTTTGGTTTGGGAAATTAGACGCGAAATGAAACTGCAAAGGCCTTCCAACAGGCTTGGAAAAGTGTGTTCTATATCTCTGCAAAACAAACTCCCCGGAGGTTGAGCTTTCAGAAGCTAGTTTAACTCTAAGGGAGGAAGCAGCAGAATGTGCCTCTCACATCTAGCCTGTAGGAATTCAGGTTGGCAAGTTCTATGGGGAAGCCCATTGGCGCCTTCGTTGGAAACGGGTTTGGAAATTTCAGTTTCAAAATCTCTGTGAAAAAGCGTCAGAGAAGCTTCTCCGTTTAGAATCCAGCATATCTCACTGAACCGAAGAAGTGGTAGTTAGAAGGGAGTTAGAGCTGCAAGCAGTTTGGTTTGGGAATTTAGATGCGAAATGACACTGCAAAGGCCTTCCAACAGGCTTGGAAAAGTGTGTTCTATATCTCTGCCAAACAGACTCCCCAGAGGTTGAGCTTTCAGAAGCAAGCTTAACTCTTAGGGAGGAAGCAGCAGAATGTGCCTCTCACATCTAGCCTGTAGGAATTCAGGTTGGCAAGTTCTATGGGGAAGCCCATTGCTGCCTATGGTGGAAACGGCATGGGAGATTTCAGTTTCAAAATCTCTGTGAAAAAGCGTCAGAGAAGCTTCTCCGTTTAGAATCCAGCATATCTCACTGAACCGAAGAAGTGGTAGTTAGAAGGGAGTTAGAGCTGCAAGCAGTTTGGTTTGGGAAATTAGACGCGAAATGAAACTGCAAATGCCTTCCAACAGGCTTGGAAAAGTGTGTTCTATATCTCTGCCAAACAAACTCCCCGGAGGTTGAGCTTTCAGAAGCAAGTTTAACTCTAAGGGAGGAAGCAGCAGAATGTGCCTCTCACATCTAGCCTGTAGGAATTCAGGTTGGCAAGTTCTATGGGGAAGCCCATTGCTGCCTATGGTGGAAACGGCATGGGAGATTTCAGTTTCAAAATCTCTGTGAAAAAGCGTCAGAGAAGCTTCTCCGTTTAGAATCCAGCATATCTCACTGAACCGAAGAAGTGGTAGTTAGAAGGGAGTTAGAGCTGCAAGCAGTTTGGTTTGGGAAATTAGATGCGAAATGACACTGCAAAGGCCTTCCAACAGGCTTGGAAAAGTGTGTTCTATATCTGTGTCAAACAGAGTCCCCGGAGGTTGAGCTTTCAGAAGCAAGATTAACTGTAAGGGCGGAAGCAGCAGAATGTGCCTCTCACATCTAGCCTGTAGGAATTCAGGTTGGCAAGTTCTATGGGGAAGCCCATTGCTGCCTATGGTGGAAACGGCATGGGAGATTTCAGTTTCAAAATCTCTGTGAAAAAGCGTCAGAGAAGCTTCTCCGTTTAGAATCCAGCATATCTCACTGAACCGAAGAAGTGGTAGTTAGAAGGGAGTTAGAGCTGCAAGCAGTTTGGTTTGGGAAATTAGACGCGAAATGAAACTGCAAATGCCTTCCAACAGGCTTGGAAAAGTGTGTTCTATATCTCTGCCAAACAAACTCCCCGGAGGTTGAGCTTTCAGAAGCTAGTTTAACTCTAAGGGAGGAAGCAGCAGAATGTGCCTCTCACATCTAGCCTGTAGGAATTCAGGTTGGCAAGTTCTATGGGGAAGCCCATTGGCGCCTTCGTTGGAAACGGGTTTGGAAATTTCAGTTTCAAAATCTCTGTGAAAAAGCGTCAGAGAAGCTTCTCCGTTTAGAATCCAGCATATCTCACTGAACCGAAGAAGTGGTAGTTAGAAGGGAGTTAGAGCTGCAAGCAGTTTGGTTTGGGAAATTAGACGCGAAATGAAACTGCAAATGCCTTCCAACAGGCTTGGAAAAGTGTGTTCTATATCTCTGCCAAACAAACTCCCCGGAGGTGGAGCTTTCAGAAGCTAGTTTAACTCTAAGGGAGGAAGCAGCAGAATGTGCCTCTCTCATCTAGCCTGTAGGAATTCAGGTTGGCAAGTTCTATGGGGAAGCCCATTGGCGCCTTCGTTGGAAACGGGTTTGGAAATTTCAGTTTCAAAATCTCTGTGAAAAAGCGTCAGAGAAGCTTCTCCGTTTAGAATCCAGCATATCTCACTGAACCGAAGAAGTGGTAGTTAGAAGGGAGTTAGAGCTGCAAGCAGTTTGGTTTGGGAAATTAGACGCGAAATGAAACTGCAAATGCCTTCCAACAGGCTTGGAAAAGTGTGTTCTATATCTCGGCCAAACAAACTCCCCGGAGGTTGAGCTTTCAGAAGCAAGTTTAACTCTAAGGGAGGAAGCAGCAGAATGTGCCTCTCACATCTAGCCTTTAGGAATTCAGGTTGGCAAGTTCTATGGGGAAGCCCATTGCTGCCTATGGTGGAAACGGCATGGGAGATTTCAGTTTCAAAATCTCTGTGAAAAAGCATCAGAGAAGCTTCTCCGTTTAGAATCCAGCATATCTCACTGAACCGAAGAAGTGGTAGTTAGAAGGGAGTTAGAGCTGCAAGCAGTTTGGTTTGGGAAATTAGATGCGAAATGACACTGCAAAGGCCTTCCAACAGGCTTGGAAAAGTGTGTTCTATATCTCTGCCAAACAGACTCCCCGGAGGTTGAGCTTTCAGAAGCAAGCTTAACTCTTAGGGAGGAAGCAGCAGAATGTGCCTCTCACATCTAGCCTGTAGGAATTCAGGTTGGCAAGTTCTATGGGGAAGCCCATTGCTGCCTATGGTGGAAACGGCATGGGAGATTTCAGTTTCAAAATCTCTGTGAAAAAGCGTCAGAGAAGCTTCTCCGTTTAGAATCCAGCATATCTCACTGAACCGAAGAAGTGGTAGTTAGAAGGGAGTTAGAGCTGCAAGCAGTTTGGTTTGGGAAATTAGACGCGAAATGAAACTGCAAAGGCCTTCCAACAGGCTTGGAAAAGTGTGTTCTATATCTCTGCCAAACAAACTCCCCGGAGGTTGAGCTTTCAGAAGCTAGTTTAACTCTAAGGGAGGAAGCAGCAGAATGTGCCTCTCTCATCTAGCCTGTAGGAATTCAGGTTGGCAAGTTCTATGGGGAAGCCCATTGGCGCCTTCGTTGGAAACGGGTTTGGAAATTTCAGTTTCAAAATCTCTGTGAAAAAGCGTCAGAGAAGCTTCTCCGTTTAGAATCCAGCATATCTCACTGAACCGAAGAAGTGGTAGTTAGAAGGGAGTTAGAGCTGCAAGCAGTTTGGTTTGGGAAATTAGACGCGAAATGAAACTGCAAATGCCTTCCAACAGGCTTGGAAAAGTGTGTTCTATATCTCGGCCAAACAAACTCCCCGGAGGTTGAGCTTTCAGAAGCAAGTTTAACTCTAAGGGAGGAAGCAGCAGAATGTGCCTCTCACATCTAGCCTTTAGGAATTCAGGTTGGCAAGTTCTATGGGGAAGCCCATTGCTGCCTATGGTGGAAACGGCATGGGAGATTTCAGTTTCAAAATCTCTGTGAAAAAGCGTCAGAGAAGCTTCTCCGTTTAGAATCCAGCATATCTCACTGAACCGAAGAAGTGGTAGTTAGAAGGGAGTTAGAGCTGCAAGCAGTTTGGTTTGGGAAATTAGATGCGAAATGACACTGCAAAGGCCTTCCAACAGGCTTGGAAAAGTGTGTTCTATATCTCTGCCAAACAGACTCCCCGGAGGTTGAGCTTTCAGAAGCAAGCTTAACTCTTAGGGAGGAAGCAGCAGAATGTGCCTCTCACATCTAGCCTGTAGGAATTCAGGTTGGCAAGTTCTATGGGGAAGCCCATTGCTGCCTATGGTGGAAACGGCATGGGAGATTTCAGTTTCAAAATCTCTGTGAAAAAGCGTCAGAGAAGCTTCTCCGTTTAGAATCCAGCATATCTCACTGAACCGAAGAAGTGGTAGTTAGAAGGGAGTTAGAGCTGCAAGCAGTTTGGTTTGGGAAATTAGACGCGAAATGAAACTGCAAATGCCTTCCAACAGGCTTGGAAAAGTGTGTTCTATATCTCTGCCAAACAAACTCCCCGGAGGTTGAGCTTTCAGAAGCAAGTTTAACTCTAAGGGAGGAAGCAGCAGAATGTGCCTCTCACATCTAGCCTGTAGGAATTCAGGTTGGCAAGTTCTATGGGGAAGCCCAATGGCGCCTTCGTTGGAAACGGGTTTGGAAATTTCAGTTTCAAAATCTCTGTGAAAAAGCGTCAGAGAAGCTTCCCCGTTTAGAATCCAGCATATCTCACTGAACCGAAGAAGTGGTAGTTAGAAGGGAGTTAGAGCTGCAAGCAGTTTGGTTTGGGAAATTAGACGCGAAATGAAACTGCAAATGCCTTCCAACAGGCTTGGAAAAGTGTGTTCTATATCTCTGCCAAACAGACTCCCCGGAGGTTGAGCTTTCAGAAGCTAGTTTAACTCTAAGAGAGGAAGCAGCAGAATGTGCCTCTCACATCTAGCTTGTAGGAATTCAGGTTGGCAAGTTCTATGGGGAAGCCCATGGCTACCTATGGTGGAAACGGCATGGGAGATTTCAGTTTCAAAATCTCTGTGAAAAAGCGTCAGAGAAGCTTCTCCGTTTAGAATCCAGCATATCTCACTGAACCGAAGAAGTGGTAGTTAGAAGGGAGTTAGAGCTGCAAGCAGTTTGGTTTGGGAAATTAGACGCGAAATGAAACTGCAAAGGCCTTCCAACAGGCTTGGAAAAGTGTGTTCTATATCTCTGCCAAACAAACTCCCCGGAGGTTGAGCTTTCAGAAGCTAGTTTCACTCTCAGGGAGGAAGCAGCAGAATGTGCCTCTCACATCTAGCCTTTAGGAATTCAGGTTGGCAAGTTCTATGGGGAAGCCCATTGGCGCCTTCGTTGGAAACGGGTTTGGAAATTTCAGTTTCAAAATCTCTGTGAAAAAGCGTCAGAGAAGCTTCCCCGTTTAGAATCCAGCATATCTCACTGAACCGAAGAAGTGGTAGTTAGAAGGGAGTTAGAGCTGCAAGCAGTTTGGTTTGGGAAATTAGACGCGAAATGAAACTGCAAATGCCTTCCAACAGGCTTGGAAAAGTGTGTTCTATATCTCTGCCAAACAGACTCCCCGGAGGTTGAGCTTTCAGAAGCAAGTTTAACTCTAAGGGAGGAAGCAGCAGAATGTGCCTCTCACATCTAGCCTGTAGGAATTCAGGTTGGCAAGTTCTATGGGGAAGCCCATTGCTGCCTATGGTGGAAACGGCATGGGAGATTTCAGTTTCAAAATCTCTGTGAAAAAGCGTCAGAGAAGCTTCTCCGTTTAGAATCCAGCATATCTCACTGAACCGAAGAAGTGGTAGTTAGAAGGGAGTTAGAGCTGCAAGCAGTTTGGTTTGGGAAATTAGACGCGAAATGAAACTGCAAAGGCCTTACAACAGGCTTGGAAAAGTGTGTTCTATATCTCTGCCAAACAGACTCCCCGGAGGTTGAGCTTTCAGAAGCTAGTTTAACTCTAAGGGAGGAAGCAGCAGAATGTGCCTCTCACATCTAGCCTGTAGGAATTCAGGTTGGCAAGTTCTATGGGGAAGCCCGTTGCTGCCTATGGTGGAAACGGCATGGGAGATTTCAGTTTCAAAATCTCTGTGAAAAAGCGTCAGAGAAGCTTCCCCGTTTAGAATCCAGCATATCTCACTGAACCGAAGAAGTGGTAGTTAGAAGGGAGTTAGAGCTGCAAGCAGTTTGGTTTGGGAAATTAGACGCGAAATGAAACTGCAAATGCCTTCCAACAGGCTTGGAAAAGTGTGTTCTATATCTCTGCCAAACAGACTCCCCAGAGGTTGAGCTTTGAGAATCTAGTTTAACTCTAAGGGAGGAAGCAGCAGAATGTGCCTCTCACATCTAGCCTTTAGGAATTCAGGTTGGCAAGTTCTATGGGGAAGCCCATTGGCGCCTTCGTTGGAAACGGGTTTGGAAATTTCAGTTTCAAAATCTCTGTGAAAAAGCGTCAGAGAAGCTTCTCCGTTTAGAATCCAGCATATCTTACTGAACCGAAGAAGTGGTAGTTAGAAGGGAGTTAGAGCTGCAAGCAGTTTGGTTTGGGAAATTAGACGCGAAATGAAACTGCAAAGGCCTTCCAACAGGCTTGGAAAAGTGTGTTCTATATCTCTGCCAAACAGACTCCCCGGATGTTGAGCTTTCAGAAGCTAGTTTAACTCTAAGGGAGGAAGCAGCAGAATGTGCCTCTCACATCTAGCCTGTAGGAATTCAGGTTGGCAAGTTCTATGGGGAAGCCCGTTGCTGCCTATGGTGGAAACGGCATGGGAGATTTCAGTTTCAAAATCTCTGTGAAAAAGCGTCAGAGAAGCTTCCCCGTTTAGAATCCAGCATATCTCACTGAACCGAAGAAGTGGTAGTTAGAAGGGAGTTAGAGCTGCAAGCAGTTTGGTTTGGGAAATTAGACGCGAAATGAAACTGCAAAGGCCTTCCAACAGGCTTGGAAAAGTGTGTTCTATATCTCTGCCAAACAAACTCCCCGGAGGTTGAGCTTTCAGAAGCTAGTTTAACTCTAAGGGAGGAAGCAGCAGAATGTGCCTCTCACATCTAGCCTGTAGGAATTCAGGTTGGCAAGTTCTATGGGGAAGCCCATTGGCGCCTTCGTTGGAAACGGGTTTGGAAATTTCAGTTTCAAAATCTCTGTGAAAAAGCGTCAGAGAAGCTTCTCTGTTTAGAATCCAGCATATCTCACTGAACCGAAGAAGTGGTAGTTAGAAGGGAGTTAGAGCTGCAAGCAGTTTGGTTTGGGAAATTAGACGCGAAATGAAACTGCAAATGCCTTCCAACAGGCTTGGAAAAGTGTGTTCTATATCTCTGCCAAACAGACTCCCCGGAGGTGGAGCTTTCAGAAGCTAGTTTAACTCTAAGGGAGGAAGCAGCAGAATGTGCCTCTCACATCTAGCCTGTAGGAATTCAGGTTGGCAAGTTCTATGTGGAAGCCCATTGCTGCCTAGGGTGGAAATGGCATGGGAGATTTCAGTTTCAAAATCTCTGTGAAAAAGCGTCAGAGAAGCTTCTCCGTTTAGAATCCAGCATATCTCACTGAACCGAAGAAGTGGTAGTTAGAAGGGAGTTAGAGCTGCAAGCAGTTTGGTTAGGGAAATTAGACGCGAAATGACACTGCAAAGGCCTTCCAACAGGCTTGGAACAGTGTGTTCTATACCTCTGCCAAACAGAGTCCCCGGTGGATGAGCTTTCAGAAGCAAGCTTAACTCTAAGGGAGGAAGCAGCAGAATGTGCCTCTCACATCTAGCCTGTAGGAATTCAGGTTGGCAAGTTCTATGGGGAAGCCCGTTGCTGCCTATGGTGGAAACGGCATGGGAGATTTCAGTTTCAAAATCTCTGTGAAAAAGCGTCAGAGAAGCTTTTCCGGTTAGAATCCAGCATATCTCACTGAACCGAAGAAGTGGTAGTTAGAAGGGAGTTAGAGCTGCAGCAGCTTGGTTTGGGAAATTAGACGCGAAATGAAACTGCAAATGCCTTCCAACAGGCTTGGAAAAGTGTGTTCTATATCTCTGCCAAACAAACTCCCCGGAGGTTGAGCTTTGAGAAGCTAGTTTAACTCTAAGGGAGGAAGCAGCAGAATGTGCCTCTCATATCTAGCCTTTAGGAATTCAGGTTGGCAAGTTCTATGGGGAAGCCCATTGGCGCCTTCGTTGGAAACGGGTTTGGAAATTTCAGTTTCAAAATCTCTGTGAAAAAGCGTCAGAGAAGCTTCTCCGTTTAGAATCCAGCATATCTTACTGAACCGAAGAAGTGGTAGTTAGAAGGGAGTTAGAGCTGCAAGCAGTTTGGTTTGGGAAATTAGACGCGAAATGAAACTGCAAAGGCCTTCCAACAGGCTTGGAAAAGTGTGTTCTATATCTCTGCCAAACAGACTCCCCGGATGTTGAGCTTTCAGAAGCTAGTTTAACTCTAAGGGAGGAAGCAGCAGAATGTGCCTCTCACATCTAGCCTGTAGGAATTCAGGTTGGCAAGTTCTATGGAGAAGCCCGTTGCTGCCTATGGTGGAAACGGCATGGGAGATTTCAGTTTCAAAATCTCTGTGAAAAAGCGTCAGAGAAGCTTCCCCGTTTAGAATCCAGCATATCTCACTGAACCGAAGAAGTGGTAGTTAGAAGGGAGTTAGAGCTGCAAGCAGTTTGGTTTGGGAAATTAGACACGAAATGAAACTGCAAATGCCTTCCAACAGGCTTGGAAAAGTGTGTTCTATATCTCTGCCAAACAAACTCCCCGGAGGTTGAGCTTTCAGAAGCTAGTTTAACTCTAAGGGAGGAAGCAGCAGAATGTGCCTCTCACATCTAGCCTTTAGGAATTCAGGTTGGCAAGTTCTATGGGGAAGCCCATTGGCGCCTTCGTTGGAAACGGGTTTGGAAATTTCAGTTTCAAAATCTCTGTGAAAAAGCGTCAGAGAAGCTTCTCCGTTTAGAATCCAGCATATCTTACTGAACCGAAGAAGTGGTAGTTAGAAGGGAGTTAGAGCTGCAAGCAGTTTGGTTTGGGAAATTAGACGCGAAATGAAACTGCAAAGGCCTTACAACAGGCTTGGAAAAGTGTGTTCTATATCTCTGCCAAACAGACTCCCCGGAGGTTGAGCTTTCAGAAGCTAGTTTAACTCTAAGGGAGGAATCAGCAGAATGTGCCTCTCACATCTAGCCTGTAGGAATTCAGGTTGGCAAGTTCTATGGGGAAGCCCGTTGCTGCCTATGGTGGAAACGGCATGGGAGATTTCAGTTTCAAAATCTCTGTGAAAAAGCGTCAGAGAAGCTTCCCCGTTTAGAATCCAGCATATCTCACTGAACCGAAGAAGTGGTAGTTAGAAGGGAGTTAGAGCTGCAAGCAGTTTGGTTTGGGAAATTAGACGCGAAATGAAACTGCAAATGCCTTCCAACAGGCTTGGAAAAGTGTGTTCTATATCTCTGCCAAACAGACTCCCCGGAGGTTGAGCTTTCAGAAGCAAGTTTAACTCTAAGGGAGGAAGCAGCAGAATGTGCCTCTCACATCTAGCCTGTAGGAATTCAGGTTGGCAAGTTCTATGGGGAAGCCCATTGCTGCCTATGGTGGAAACGGCATGGGAGATTTCAGTTTCAAAATCTCTGTGAAAAAGCGTCAGAGAAGCTTCTCCGTTTAGAATCCAGCATATCTCACTGAACCGAAGAAGTGGTAGTTAGAAGGGAGTTAGAGCTGCAAGCAGTTTGGTTTGGGAAATTAGACGCGAAATGAAACTGCAAAGACCTTCCAACAGGCTTGGAAAAGTGTGTTCTATATCTCTGCCAAACAGACTCCCCGGAGGTTGAGCTTTCAGAAGCTAGTTTAACTCTAAGGGAGGAAGCAGCAGAATGTGCCTCTCACATCTAGCCTGTAGGAATTCAGGTTGGCAAGTTCTATGGGGAAGCCCGTTGCTGCCTATGGTTGAAACGGCATGGGAGATTTCAGTTTCAAAATCTCTGTGAAAAAGCGTCAGAGAAGCTTCTCTGTTTAGAAACCAGCATATCTCACTGAACCGAAGAAGTGGTAGTTAGAAGGGAGTTAGAGCTGTAGCAGCTTGGTTTGGGAAATTAGACGCGAAATGAAACTGCAAATGCCTTCCAACAGGCTTGGAAAAGTGTGTTCTATATCTCTGCCAAACAAACTCCCCGGAGGTTGAGCTTTCAGAAGCTAGTTTAACTCTAAGGGAGGAAGCAGCAGAATGTGCCTCTCACATCTAGCCTTTAGGAATTCAGGTTGGCAAGTTCTATGGGGAAGCCCATTGGCGCCTTCGTTGGAAACGGGTTTGGAAATTTCAGTTTCAAAATCTCTGTGAAAAAGCGTCAGAGAAGCTTCTCCGTTTAGAATCCAGCATATCTCACTGAACCGAAGAAGTGGTAGTTAGAAGGGAGTTAGAGCTGCAAGCAGTTTGGTTTGGGAAATTAGACGCGAAATGAAACTGCAAAGGCCTTACAACAGGCTTGGAAAAGTGTGTTCTATATCTCTGCCAAACAGACTCCCCGGAGGTTGAGCTTTCAGAAGCTAGTTTAACTCTAAGGGAGGAAGCAGCAGAATGTGCCTCTCACATCTAGCCTGTAGGAATTCAGGTTGGCAAGTTCTATGGGGAAGCCCGTTGCTGCCTATGGTGGAAACGGCATGGGAGATTTCAGTTTCAAAATCTCTGTGAAAAAGCGTCAGAGAAGCTTCCCCGTTTAGAATCCAGCATATCTCACTGAACCGAAGAAGTGGTAGTTAGAAGGGAGTTAGAGCTGCAAGCAGTTTGGTTTGGGAAATTAGACGCGAAATGAAACTGCAAAGGCCTTCCAACAGGCTTGGAAAAGTGTGTTCTATATCTCTGCCAAACAAACTCCCCGGAGGTTGAGCTTTCAGAAGCTAGTTTAACTCTAAGGGAGGAAGCAGCAGAATGTGCCTCTCACATCTAGCCTGTAGGAATTCAGGTTGGCAAGTTCTATGGGGAAGCCCATTGGCGCCTTCGTTGGAAACGGGTTTGGAAATTTCAGTTTCAAAATCTCTGTGAAAAAGCGTCAGAGAAGCTTCTCCGTTTAGAATCCAGCATATCTCACTGAACCGAAGAAGTGGTAGTTAGAAGGGAGTTAGAGCTGCAAGCAGTTTGGTTTGGGAAATTAGACGCGAAATGAAACTGCAAATGCCTTCCAACAGGCTTGGAAAAGTGTGTTCTATATCTCTGCCAAACAGACTCCCCGGAGGTGGAGCTTTCAGAAGCTAGTTTAACTCTAAGGGAGGAAGCAGCAGAATGTGCCTCTCACATCTAGCCTGTAGGAATTCAGGTTGGCAAGTTCTATGTGGAAGCCCATTGCTGCCTAGGGTGGAAATGGCATGGGAGATTTCAGTTTCAAAATCTCTGTGAAAAAGCGTCAGAGAAGCTTCTCCGTTTAGAATCCAGCATATCTCACTGAACCGAAGAAGTGGTAGTTAGAAGGGAGTTAGAGCTGCAACCAGTTTGGTTAGGGAAATTAGACGCGAAATGACACTGCAAAGGCCTTCCAACAGGCTTGGAAAAGTGTGTTCTATACCTCTGCCAAACAGAGTCCCCGGCGGATGAGCTTTCAGAAGCAAGCTTAACTCTAAGGGAGGAAGCAGCAGAATGTGCCTCTCACATCTAGCCTGTAGGAATTCAGGTTGGCAAGTTCTATGGGGAAGCCCGTTGCTGCCTATGGTGGAAACGGCATGGGAGATTTCAGTTTCAAAATCTCTGTGAAAAAGCGTCAGAGAAGCTTTTCCGGTTAGAATCCAGCATATCTCACTGAACCGAAGAAGTGGTAGTTAGAAGGGAGTTAGAGCTGCAGCAGCTTGGTTTGGGAAATTAGACGCGAAATGAAACTGCAAATGCCTTCCAACAGGCTTGGAAAAGTGTGTTCTATATCTCTGCCAAACATACTCCCCGGAGGTTGAGCTTTGAGAAGCTAGTTTAACTCTAAGGGAGGAAGCAGCAGAATGTGCCTCTCATATCTAGCCTTTAGGAATTCAGGTTGGCAAGTTCTATGGGGAAGCCCATTGGCGCCTTCGTTGGAAACGGGTTTGGAAATTTCAGTTTCAAAATCTCTGTGAAAAAGCGTCAGAGAAGCTTCTCCGTTTAGAATCCAGCATATCTTACTGAACCGAAGAAGTGGTAGTTAGAAGGGAGTTAGAGCTGCAAGCAGTTTGGTTTGGGAAATTAGACGCGAAATGAAACTGCAAAGGCCTTCCAACAGGCTTGGAAAAGTGTGTTCTATATCTCTGCCAAACAGACTCCCCGGATGTTGAGCTTTCAGAAGCTAGTTTAACTCTAAGGGAGGAAGCAGCAGAATGTGCCTCTCACATCTAGCCTGTAGGAATTCAGGTTGGCAAGTTCTATGGAGAAGCCCGTTGCTGCCTATGGTGGAAACGGCATGGGAGATTTCAGTTTCAAAATCTCTGTGAAAAAGCGTCAGAGAAGCTTCCCCGTTTAGAATCCAGCATATCTCACTGAACCGAAGAAGTGGTAGTTAGAAGGGAGTTAGAGCTGCAAGCAGTTTGGTTTGGGAAATTAGACACGAAATGAAACTGCAAATGCCTTCCAACAGGCTTGGAAAAGTGTGTTCTATATCTCTGCCAAACAAACTCCCCGGAGGTTGAGCTTTCAGAAGCTAGTTTAACTCTAAGGGAGGAAGCAGCAGAATGTGCCTCTCACATCTAGCCTTTAGGAATTCAGGTTGGCAAGTTCTATGGGGAAGCCCATTGGCGCCTTCGTTGGAAACGGGTTTGGAAATTTCAGTTTCAAAATCTCTGTGAAAAAGCGTCAGAGAAGCTTCTCCGTTTAGAATCCAGCATATCTTACTGAACCGAAGAAGTGGTAGTTAGAAGGGAGTTAGAGCTGCAAGCAGTTTGGTTTGGGAAATTAGACGCGAAATGAAACTGCAAAGGCCTTACAACAGGCTTGGAAAAGTGTGTTCTATATCTCTGCCAAACAGACTCCCCGGAGGTTGAGCTTTCAGAAGCTAGTTTAACTCTAAGGGAGGAAGCAGCAGAATGTGCCTCTCACATCTAGCCTGTAGGAATTCAGGTTGGCAAGTTCTATGGGGAAGCCCGTTGCTGCCTATGGTGGAAACGGCATGGGAGATTTCAGTTTCAAAATCTCTGTGAAAGAGCGTCAGAGAAGCTTCCCCGTTTAGAATCCAGCATATCTCACTGAACCGAAGAAGTGGTAGTTAGAAGGGAGTTAGAGCTGCAAGCAGTTTGTTTTGGGAAATTAGACGCGAAATGAAACTGCAAATGCCTTCCAACAGGCTTGGAAAAGTGTGTTCTATATCTCTGCCAAACAGACTCCCCGGAGGTTGAGCTTTCAGAAGCAAGTTTAACTCTAAGGGAGGAAGCAGCAGAATGTGCCTCTCACATCTAGCCTGTAGGAATTCAGGTTGGCAAGTTCTATGGGGAAGCCCATTGCTGCCTATGGTAGAAACGGCATGGGAGATTTCAGTTTCAAAATCTCTGTGAAAAAGCGTCAGAGAAGCTTCTCCGTTTAGAATCCAGCATATCTCACTGAACCGAAGAAGTGGTAGTTAGAAGGGAGTTAGAGCTGCAAGCAGTTTGGTTTGGGAAATTAGACGCGAAATGCAACTGCAAAGGCCTTCCAACAGGCTTGGAAAAGTGTGTTCTATATCTCTGCCAAACAGACTCCCCGGAGGTTGAGCTTTCAGAAGCTAGTTTAACTCTAAGGGAGGAAGCAGCAGAATGTGCCTCTCACATCTAGCCTGTAGGAATTCAGGTTGGCAAGTTCTATGGGGAAGCCCGTTGCTGCCTATGGTGGAAACGGCATGGGAGATTTCAGTTTCAAAATCTCTGTGAAAAAGCGTCAGAGAAGCTTCCCCGTTTAGAATCCAGCATATCTCACTGAACCGAAGAAGTGGTAGTTAGAAGGGAGTTAGAGCTGCAAGCAGTTTGGTTTGGGAAATTAGACGCGAAATGAAACTGCAAATGCCTTCCAACAGGCTTGGAAAAGTGTGTTCTATATCTCTGCCAAACAAACTCCCCGGAGGTTGAGCTTTCAGAAGCTAGTTTAACTCTAAGGGAGGAAGCAGCAGAATGTGCCTCTCACATCTAGCCTTTAGGAATTCAGGTTGGCAAGTTCTATGGGGAAGCCCATTGGCGCCTTCGTTGGAAACGGGTTTGGAAATTTCAGTTTCAAAATCTCTGTGAAAAAGCGTCAGAGAAGCTTCTCCGTTTAGAATCCAGCATATCTTACTGAACCGAAGAAGTGGTAGTTAGAAGGGAGTTAGAGCTGCAAGCAGTTTGGTTTGGGAAATTAGACGCGAAATGAAACTGCAAAGGCCTTACAACAGGCTTGGAAAAGTGTGTTCTATATCTCTGCCAAACAGACTCCCCGGAGGTTGAGCTTTCAGAAGCTAGTTTAACTCTAAGGGAGGAAGCAGCAGAATGTGCCTCTCACATCTAGCCTGTAGGAATTCAGGTTGGCAAGTTCTATGGGGAAGCCCGTTGCTGCCTATGGTGGAAACGGCATGGGAGATTTCAGTTTCAAAATCTCTGTGAAAAAGCGTCAGAGAAGCTTCCCCGTTTAGAATCCAGCATATCTCACTGAACCGAAGAAGTGGTAGTTAGAAGGGAGTTAGAGCTGCAAGCAGTTTGGTTTGGGAAATTAGACGCGAAATGAAACTGCAAATGCCTTCCAACAGGCTTGGAAAAGTGTGTTCTATATCTCTGCCAAACAGACTCCCCGGAGGTTGAGCTTTCAGAAGCAAGTTTAACTCTAAGGGAGGAAGCAGCAGAATGTGCCTCTCACATCTAGCCTGTTGGAATTCAGGTTGGCAAGTTCTATGGGGAAGCCCATTGCTGCCTATGGTGGAAACGGCATGGGAGATTTCAGTTTCAAAATCTCTGTGAAAAAGCGTCAGAGAAGCTTCTCCGTTTAGAATCCAGCATATCTCACTGAACCGAAGAAGTGGTAGTTAGAAGGGAGTTAGAGCTGCAAGCAGTTTGGTTTGGGAAATTAGACGCGAAATGAAACTGCAAAGGCCTTCCAACAGGCTTGGAAAAGTGTGTTCTATATCTCTGCCAAACAAACTGCCCGGAGGTTGAGCTTTCAGAAGCTAGTTTAACTCTAAGGGAGGAAGCAGCAGAATGTGCCTCTCACATCTAGCCTTTAGGAATTCAGGTTGGCAAGTTCTATGGGGAAGCCCATTGGTGCCTTCGTTGGAAACGGGTTTGGAAATTTCAGTTTCAAAATCTCTGTGAAAAAGCGTCAGAGAAGCTTCTCCGTTTAGAATCCAGCATATCTCACTGAACCGAAGAAGTGGTAGTTAGAAGGGAGTTAGAGCTGCAAGCAGTTTGGTTTGGGAAATTAGACGCGAAATGAAACTGCAAATGCCTTCCAACAGGCTTGGAAAAGTGTGTTCTATATCTCTGCCAAACAGACTCCCCGGAGGTGGAGCTTTCAGAAGCTAGTTTAACTCTAAGGGAGGAAGCAGCAGAATGTGCCTCTCACATCTAGCCTGTAGGAATTCAGGTTGGCAAGTTCTATGGGGAAGCCCATTGCTGCCTAGGGTGGAAATGGCATGGGAGATTTCAGTTTCAAAATCTCTGTGAAAAAGCGTCAGAGAAGCTTCTCCGTTTAGAATCCAGCATATCTCACTGAACCGAAGAAGTGGTAGTTAGAAGGGAGTTAGAGCTGCAAGCAGTTTGGTTAGGGAAATTAGAAGCGAAATGTCACTGCAAAGGCCTTCCAACAGGCTTGGAAAAGTGTGTTCTATACCTCTGCCAAACAGAGTCCCCGGCGGATGAGCTTTCAGAAGCAAGCTTAACTCTAAGGGAGGAAGCAGCAGAATGTGCCTCTCACATCTAGCCTGTAGGAATTCAGGTTGGCAAGTTCTATGGGGAAGCCCGTTGCTGCCTATGGTGGAAACGGCATGGGAGATTTCAGTTTCAAAATCTCTGTAAAAAGCGTCAGAGAAGCTTTTCCGGTTAGAATCCAGCATATCTCACTGAACCGAAGAAGTGGTAGTTAGAAGGGAGTTAGAGCTGCAGCAGCTTGGTTTGGGAAATTAGACGCGAAATGAAACTGCAAATGCCTTCCAACAGGCTTGGAAAAGTGTGTTCTATATCTCTGCCAAACAAACTCCCCGGAGGTTGAGCTTTGAGAATCTAGTTTAACTCTAAGGGAGGAAGCAGCAGAATGTGCCTCTCACATCTAGCCTTTAGGAATTCAGGTTGGCAAGTTCTATGGGGAAGCCCATTGGCGCCTTCGTTGGAAACGGGTTTGGAAATTTCAGTTTCAAAATCTCTGTGAAAAAGCGTCAGAGAAGCTTCTCCGTTTAGAATCCAGCATATCTTACTGAACCGAAGAAGTGGTAGTTAGAAGGGAGTTAGAGCTGCAAGCAGTTTGGTTTGGGAAATTAGACGCGAAATGAAACTGCAAAGGCCTTCCAACAGGCTTGGAAAAGTGTGTTCTATATCTCTGCCAAACAGACTCCCCGGATGTTGAGCTTTCAGAAGCTAGTTTAACTCTAAGGGAGGAAGCAGCAGAATGTGCCTCTCACATCTAGCCTGTAGGAATTCAGGTTGGCAAGTTCTATGGAGAAGCCCGTTGCTGCCTATGGTGGAAACGGCATGGGAGATTTCAGTTTCAAAATCTCTGTGAAAAAGCGTCAGAGAAGCTTCCCCGTTTAGAATCCAGCATATCTCACTGAACCGAAGAAGTGGTAGTTAGAAGGGAGTTAGAGCTGCAAGCAGTTTGGTTTGGGAAATTAGACACGAAATGAAACTGCAAATGCCTTCCAACAGGCTTGGAAAAGTGTGTTCTATATCTCTGCCAAACAAACTCCCCGGAGGTTGAGCTTTCAGAAGCTAGTTTAACTCTAAGGGAGGAAGCAGCAGAATGTGCCTCTCACATCTAGCCTTTAGGAATTCAGGTTGGCAAGTTCTATGGGGAAGCCCATTGGCGCCTTCGTTGGAAACGGGTTTGGAAATTTCAGTTTCAAAATCTCTGTGAAAAAGCGTCAGAGAAGCTTCTCCGTTTAGAATCCAGCATATCTTACTGAACCGAAGAAGTGGTAGTTAGAAGGGAGTTAGAGCTGCAAGCAGTTTGGTTTGGGAAATTAGACGCGAAATGAAACTGCAAAGGCCTTACAACAGGCTTGGAAAAGTGTGTTCTATATCTCTGCCAAACAGACTCCCCGGAGGTTGAGCTTTCAGAAGCTAGTTTAACTCTAAGGGAGGAAGCAGCAGAATGTGCCTCTCACATCTAGCCTGTAGGAATTCAGGTTGGCAAGTTCTATGGGGAAGCCCGTTGCTGCCTATGGTGGAAACGGCATGGGAGATTTCAGTTTCAAAATCTCTGTGAAAAAGCGTCAGAGAAGCTTCCCCGTTTAGAATCCAGCATATCTCACTGAACCGAAGAAGTGGTAGTTAGAAGGGAGTTAGAGCTGCAAGCAGTTTGGTTTGGGAAATTAGACGCGAAATGAAACTGCAAATGCCTTCCAACAGGCTTGGAAAAGTGTGTTCTATATCTCTGCCAAACAGACTCCCCGGAGGTTGAGCTTTCAGAAGCAAGTTTAACTCTAAGGGAGGAAGCAGCAGAATGTGCCTCTCACATCTAGCCTGTAGGAATTCAGGTTGGCAAGTTCTATGGGGAAGCCCATTGCTGCCTATGGTGGAAACGGCATGGGAGATTTCAGTTTCAAAATCTCTGTGAAAAAGCGTCAGAGAAGCTTCTCCGTTTAGAATCCAGCATATCTCACTGAACCGAAGAAGTGGTAGTTAGAAGGGAGTTAGAGCTGCAAGCAGTTTGGTTTGGGAAATTAGACGCGAAATGAAACTGCAAAGGCCTTCCAACAGGCTTGGAAAAGTGTGTTCTATATCTCTGCCAAACAGACTCCCCGGAGGTTGAGCTTTCAGAAGCTAGTTTAACTCTAAGGGAGGAAGCAGCAGAATGTGCCTCTCACATCTAGCCTGTAGGAATTCAGGTTGGCAAGTTCTATGGGGAAGCCCGTTGCTGCCTATGGTGGAAACGGCATGGGAGATTTCAGTTTCAAAATCTCTGTGAAAAAGCGTCAGAGAAGCTTCCCCGTTTAGAATCCAGCATATCTCACTGAACCGAAGAAGTGGTAGTTAGAAGGGAGTTAGAGCTGCAAGCAGTTTGGTTTGGGAAATTAGACGCGAAATGAAACTGCAAATGCCTTCCAACAGGCTTGGAAAAGTGTGTTCTATATCTCTGCCAAACAGACTCCCCGGAGGTTGAGCTTTCAGAAGCTAGTTTAACTCTAAGAGAGGAAGCAGCAGAATGTGCCTCTCACATCTAGCTTGTAGGAATTCAGGTTGGCAAGTTCTATGGGGAAGCCCATGGCTGCCTATGGTGGAAACGGCATGGGAGATTTCAGTTTCCAAATCTCTGTGAAAAAGCGTCAGAGAAGCTTCTCCGTTTAGAATCCAGCATATCTCACTGAACCGAAGAAGTGGTAGTTAGAAGGGAGTTAGAGCTGCAAGCAGTTTGGTTTGGGAAATTAGACGCGAAATGAAACTGCAAAGGCCTTCCAACAGGCTTGGAAAAGTGTGTTCTATATCTCTGCCAAACAAACTCCCCGGAGGTTGAGCTTTCAGAAGCTAGTTTCACTCTAAGGGAGGAAGCAGCAGAATGTGCCTCTCACATCTAGCCTTTAGGAATTCAGGTTGGCAAGTTCTATGGGGAAGCCCATTGGCGCCTTCGTTGGAAACGGGTTTGGAAATTTCAGTTTCAAAATCTCTGTGAAAAAGCGTCAGAGAAGCTTCTCCGTTTAGAATCCAGCATATCTCACTGAACCGAAGAAGTGGTAGTTAGAAGGGAGTTAGAGCTGCAAGCAGTTTGGTTTGGGAAATTAGACGCGAAATGAAACTGCAAATGCCTTCCAACAGGCTTGGAAAAGTGTGTTCTATATCTCTGCCAAACAGACTCCCCGGATGTTGAGCTTTCAGAAGCTAGTTTAACTCTAAGGGAGGAAGCAGCAGAATGTGCCTCTCACATCTAGCCTGTAGGAATTCAGGTTGGCAAGTTCTATGTGGAAGCCCATTGCTGCCTAGGGTGGAAATGGCATGGGAGATTTCAGTTTCAAAATCTCTGTGAAAAAGCGTCAGAGAAGCTTCTCCGTTTAGAATCCAGCATATCTCACTGAACCGAAGAAGTGGTAGTTAGAAGGGAGTTAGAGCTGCAAGCAGTTTGGTTAGGGAAATTAGAAGCGAAATGACACTGCAAAGGCCTTCCAACAGGCTTGGAAAAGTGTGTTCTATACCTCTGCCAAACAGAGTCCCCGGCGGATGAGCTTTCAGAAGCAAGCTTAACTCTAAGGGAGGAAGCAGCAGAATGTGCCTCTCACATCTAGCCTGTAGGAATTCAGGTTGGCAAGTTCTATGGGGAAGCCCGTTGCTGCCTATGGTGGAAACGGCATGGGAGATTTCAGTTTCAAAATCTCTGTGAAAAAGCGTCAGAGAAGCTTTTCCGGTTAGAATCCAGCATATCTCACTGAACCGAAGAAGTGGTAGTTAGAAGAGAGTTAGAGCTGCAGCAGCTTGGTTTGGGAAATTAGACGCGAAATGAAACTGCAAATGCCTTCCAACAGGCTTGGAAAAGTGTGTTCTATATCTCTGCCAAACAGACTCCCCGGAGGTTGAGCTTTCAGAAGCTAGTTTAACTCTAAGAGAGGAAGCAGCAGAATGTGCCTCTCACATCTAGCCTGTAGGATTTCAGGTTGGCAAGTTCTATGGGGAAGCCCATTGGCGCCTTCGTTGGAAACGGGTTTGGAAATTTCAGTTTCAAAATCTCTGTGAAAAAGCGTCAGAGAAGCTTCTCCGTTTAGAATCCAGCATATCTCACTGAACCGAAGAAGTGGTAGTTAGAAGGGAGTTAGAGCTGCAAGCAGTTTGGTTTGGGAAATTAGACGCGAAATGAAACTGCAAATGCCTTCCAACAGGCTTGGAAAAGTGTGTTCTATATCTCTGCCAAACAGACTCCCCGGAGGTGGAGCTTTCAGAAGCTAGTTTAACTCTAAGGGAGGAAGCAGCAGAATGAGCCTCTCATATCTAGCCTGTAGGAATTCAGGTTGGCAAGTTCTATGGGGAAGCCCGTTGGCGCCTTCGTTGGAAACGGGTTTGGAAATTTCAGTTTCAAAATCTCTGTGAAAAAGCGTCAGAGAAGCTTCCACATTTAGAATCCAGCATATCTCACTGAACCGAAGAAGTGGTAGTTACAAGGGAGTTAGAGCTGCAAGCAGTTTGGTTTGGGAAATTAGACGCGAAATGAAACTGCAAGTGCCTTCCAACAGGCTTGGAAAAGTGTGTTCTATATCTCTGCCAAACAGACTTCCCGGAGGTTGAGCTTTCAGAAGCTAGTTTAACTATAAGGGAGGAAGCAGCAGAATGTGCCTCTCACATCTAGCCTGTAGGAATTCAGGTTGGCAAGTTCTATGGGGAAGCCCATTGGCGCCTTCGCTGGAAACGGGTTTGGAAATTTCAGTTTCAAAATCTCTGTGAAAAAGCGTCAGAGAAGCTTCCACGTTTAGAATCCAGCATATCTCACTGAACCGAAGAAGTGGTAGTTAGAAGGGAGTTAGAGCTGCAAGCAGTTTGGTTTGGGAAATTAGACGCGAAATGAAACTGCAAGTGTCTTCCAACAGGCTTGGAAAAGTGTGTTCTATATCTCTGCCAAACAGACTCCCCGGAGGTTGAGCTTTCAGAAGCTAGTTTAACTCTAAGGGAGGAAGCAGCAGAATGTGCCTCTCACATCTAGCCTGTAGGAATTCAGGTTGGCAAGTTCTATGGGGAAGCCCATTGCTGCCTATGGTGGAAACGGCATGGGAGATTTCAGTTTCAAAATCTCTGTGAAAAAGCGTCAGAGAAGCTTCTCCGTTTAGAATCCAGCATATCTCACTGAACCGAAGAAGTGGTAGTTAGAAGGGAGTTAGAGCTGCAAGCAGTTTGGTTTGGGAAATTAGACGCGAAATGAAACTGCAAATGCCTTCCAACAGGCTTGGAAAAGTGTGTTCTATATCTCTGCCAAACAGACTCCCCGGAGGTTGAGCTTTCAGAAGCTAGTTTAACTCTACGGGAGGAAGCAGCACAATGTGCCTCTCACATCTAGCCTGTAGGAATTCAGGTTGGCAAGTTCTATGGGGAAGCCCGTTGGCACCTTCGTTGGAAACGGGTTTGGAAATTTCAGTTTCAAAATCTCTGTGAAAAAGCGTCAGAGAAGCTTCCCCGTTTAGAATCCAGCATATCTCAGTGAACCGAAGAAGTGGTAGTAGAAGGGAGTTAGAGCTGCAAGCAGTTTGGTTTGGGAAATTAGACGCGAAATGACACTGCAAATGCTTTCCAACAGGCTTGGAAAAGTGTGTTCTATATCTCTGCCAAACAGACTCCCCGGAGGTTGAGCTTTCAGAAGCAAGTTTAACTCTAAGGGAGGAAGCAGCAGAATGTGCCTCTCACATCTAGCCTGTAGGAATTCAGGTTGGCAAGTTCTATGGGGAAGCCCATTGCTGCCTATGGTGGAAACGGCATGGGAGATTTCAGTTTCAAAATCTCTGTGAAAAAGCGTCAGAGAAGCTTCTCCGTTTAGAATCCAGCATATCTCACAGAACCGAAGAAGTGGTAGTTAGAAAGGAGTAAGAGCTGCAAGCAGTTTGGTTTGGGAAATTAGACGCGAAATGAAACTGCAAAGGCCTTCCAACAGGCTTGGAAAAGTGTGTTCTATACCTCTGCCAAACAGCGTCCCCGGAGGATGAGCTTTCAGAAGCAAGCTTAACTCTAAGGGAGGAAGCAGCAGAATGTGCCTCTCACATCTAGCCTGTAGGAATTCAGGTTGGCAAGTTCTATGGGAAGCCCATTGCTGCCTATGGTGGATACGGCATGGGAGATTTCAGTTTCAAAATCTCTGTGAAAAAGCGTCAGAGAAGCTTCTCCGTTTAGAATCCAGCATATCTCACTGAACCGAACAAGTGGTAGTTAGAAGGGAGTTAGAGCTGCAAGCAGTTTGGTTTGGGAAATTAGACGCGAAATGAAACTGCAAATGCCTTCCAACAGGCTTGGAAAAGTGTGTTCTATATCTCTGCCAAACAAACTCCCCGGAGGTTGAGCTTTCAGAAGCTAGTTTAACTCTAAGGGAGGAAGCAGCAGAATGTGCCTCTCACATCTAGCCTTTAGGAATTCAGGTTGGCAAGTTCTATGGGGAAGCCCATTGGCGCCTTCGTTGGAAACGGGTTTGGAAATTTCAGTTTCAAAATCTCTGTGAAAAAGCGTCAGAGAAGCTTCTCCGTTTAGAATCCAGCATATCTCACTGAACCGAAGAAGTGGTAGTTAGAAGGGAGTTAGAGCTGCAAGCAGTTTGGTTTGGGAAATTAGACGCGAAATGAAACTGCAAATGCCTTCCAACAGGCTTGGAAAAGTGTGTTCTATATCTCTGCCAAACAGACTCCCCGGAGGTTGAGCTTTCAGAAGCAAGTTTAACTCTAAGGGAGGAAGCAGCAGAATGTGCCTCTCACATCTAGCCTGTAGGAATTCAGGTTGGCAAGTTCTATGGGGAAGCCCATTGCTGCCTATGGTGGAAACGGCATGGGAGATTTCAGTTTCAAAATCTCTGTGAAAAAGCGTCAGAGAAGCTTCTCCGTTTAGAATCCAGCATATCTCACTGAACCGAAGAAGTGGTAGTTAGAAGGGAGTTAGAGCTGCAAGCAGTTTGGTTTGGGAAATTAGACGCGAAATGAAACTGCAAATGCCTTAGAACAGGCTTGGAAAAGTGTGTTCTATATCTCTGCCAAACAGACTCCCCGGAGGTTGAGCTTTCAGAAGCTAGTTTAACTCTAAGGGAGGAAGCAGCAGAATGTGCCTCTCACATCTAGCCTGTAGGAATTCAGGTTGGCAAGTTCTATGGGGAAGCCCATTGGCGCCTTCGTTGGAAACGGGTTTGGAAATTTCAGTTTCAAAATCTCTGTGAAAAAGCGTCAGAGAAGCTTCCACGTTTAGAATCCAGCATATCTCACAGAACCGAAGAAGTGGTAGTTACAAGGGAGTTAGAGCTGCAAGCAGTTTGGTTTGGGAAATTAGACGCGAAATGAAACTGCAAATGCCTTCCAACAGGCTTGGAAAATTGTGTTCTATATCTCTGCCAAACAGACTCCCCGGAGGTTGAGCTTTCAGAAGTTAGTTTAACTCTAAGGGAGGAAGCAGCAGAATGAGCCTCTCATATCTAGCCTGTAGGAATTCAGGTTGGCAAGTTCTATGGGGAAGCCCGTTGGCGCCTTCGTTGGAAATGGGTTTGGAAATTTCAGTTTCAAAATCTCTGTGAAAAAGCGTCAGAGAAGCTTCCACATTTAGAATCCAGCATATCTCACTGAACCGAAGAAGTGGTAGTTACAAGGGAGTTAGAGCTGCAAGCAGTTTGGTTTGGGAAATTAGACGCGAAATGAAACTGCAAGTGCCTTCCAACAGGCTTGGAAAAGTGTGTTCTATATCTCTGCCAAACAGACTCCCCAGAGGTTGAGCTTTGAGAATCTAGTTTAACTCTAAGGGAGGAAGCAGCAGAATGTGCCTCTCACATCTAGCCTTTAGGAATTCAGGTTGGCAAGTTCTATGGGGAAGCCCATTGGCGCCTTCGTTGGAAACGGGTTTGGAAATTTCAGTTTCAAAATCTCTGTGAAAAAGCGTCAGAGAAGCTTCTCCGTTTAGAATCCAGCATATCTTACTGAACCGAAGAAGTGGTAGTTAGAAGGGAGTTAGAGCTGCAAGCAGTTTGGTTTGGGAAATTAGACGCGAAATGAAACTGCAAAGGCCTTCCAACAGGCTTGGAAAAGTGTGTTCTATATCTCTGCCAAACAGACTCCCCGGATGTTGAGCTTTCAGAAGCTAGTTTAACTCTAAGGGAGGAAGCAGCAGAATGTGCCTCTCACATCTAGCCTGTAGGAATTCAGGTTGGCAAGTTCTATGGGGAAGCCCGTTGCTGCCTATGGTGGAAACGGCATGGGAGATTTCAGTTTCAAAATCTCTGTGAAAAAGCGTCAGAGAAGCTTCCCCGTTTAGAATCCAGCATATCTCACTGAACCGAAGAAGTGGTAGTTAGAAGGGAGTTAGAGCTGCAAGCAGTTTGGTTTGGGAAATTAGACGCGAAATGAAACTGCAAAGGCCTTCCAACAGGCTTGGAAAAGTGTGTTCTATATCTCTGCCAAACAAACTCCCCGGAGGTTGAGCTTTCAGAAGCTAGTTTAACTCTAAGGGAGGAAGCAGCAGAATGTGCCTCTCACATCTAGCCTGTAGGAATTCAGGTTGGCAAGTTCTATGGGGAAGCCCATTGGCGCCTTCGTTGGAAACGGGTTTGGAAATTTCAGTTTCAAAATCTCTGTGAAAAAGCGTCAGAGAAGCTTCTCTGTTTAGAATCCAGCATATCTCACTGAACCGAAGAAGTGGTAGTTAGAAGGGAGTTAGAGCTGCAAGCAGTTTGGTTTGGGAAATTAGACGCGAAATGAAACTGCAAATGCCTTCCAACAGGCTTGGAAAAGTGTGTTCTATATCTCTGCCAAACAGACTCCCCGGAGGTGGAGCTTTCAGAAGCTAGTTTAACTCTAAGGGAGGAAGCAGCAGAATGTGCCTCTCACATCTAGCCTGTAGGAATTCAGGTTGGCAAGTTCTATGTGGAAGCCCATTGCTGCCTAGGGTGGAAATGGCATGGGAGATTTCAGTTTCAAAATCTCTGTGAAAAAGCGTCAGAGAAGCTTCTCCGTTTAGAATCCAGCATATCTCACTGAACCGAAGAAGTGGTAGTTAGAAGGGAGTTAGAGCTGCAAGCAGTTTGGTTAGGGAAATTAGACGCGAAATGACACTGCAAAGGCCTTCCAACAGGCTTGGAACAGTGTGTTCTATACCTCTGCCAAACAGAGTCCCCGGTGGATGAGCTTTCAGAAGCAAGCTTAACTCTAAGGGAGGAAGCAGCAGAATGTGCCTCTCACATCTAGCCTGTAGGAATTCAGGTTGGCAAGTTCTATGGGGAAGCCCGTTGCTGCCTATGGTGGAAACGGCATGGGAGATTTCAGTTTCAAAATCTCTGTGAAAAAGCGTCAGAGAAGCTTTTCCGGTTAGAATCCAGCATATCTCACTGAACCGAAGAAGTGGTAGTTAGAAGGGAGTTAGAGCTGCAGCAGCTTGGTTTGGGAAATTAGACGCGAAATGAAACTGCAAATGCCTTCCAACAGGCTTGGAAAAGTGTGTTCTATATCTCTGCCAAACAAACTCCCCGGAGGTTGAGCTTTGAGAAGCTAGTTTAACTCTAAGGGAGGAAGCAGCAGAATGTGCCTCTCATATCTAGCCTTTAGGAATTCAGGTTGGCAAGTTCTATGGGGAAGCCCATTGGCGCCTTCGTTGGAAACGGGTTTGGAAATTTCAGTTTCAAAATCTCTGTGAAAAAGCGTCAGAGAAGCTTCTCCGTTTAGAATCCAGCATATCTTACTGAACCGAAGAAGTGGTAGTTAGAAGGGAGTTAGAGCTGCAAGCAGTTTGGTTTGGGAAATTAGACGCGAAATGAAACTGCAAAGGCCTTCCAACAGGCTTGGAAAAGTGTGTTCTATATCTCTGCCAAACAGACTCCCCGGATGTTGAGCTTTCAGAAGCTAGTTTAACTCTAAGGGAGGAAGCAGCAGAATGTGCCTCTCACATCTAGCCTGTAGGAATTCAGGTTGGCAAGTTCTATGGAGAAGCCCGTTGCTGCCTATGGTGGAAACGGCATGGGAGATTTCAGTTTCAAAATCTCTGTGAAAAAGCGTCAGAGAAGCTTCCCCGTTTAGAATCCAGCATATCTCACTGAACCGAAGAAGTGGTAGTTAGAAGGGAGTTAGAGCTGCAAGCAGTTTGGTTTGGGAAATTAGACACGAAATGAAACTGCAAATGCCTTCCAACAGGCTTGGAAAAGTGTGTTCTATATCTCTGCCAAACAAACTCCCCGGAGGTTGAGCTTTCAGAAGCTAGTTTAACTCTAAGGGAGGAAGCAGCAGAATGTGCCTCTCACATCTAGCCTTTAGGAATTCAGGTTGGCAAGTTCTATGGGGAAGCCCATTGGCGCCTTCGTTGGAAACGGGTTTGGAAATTTCAGTTTCAAAATCTCTGTGAAAAAGCGTCAGAGAAGCTTCTCCGTTTAGAATCCAGCATATCTTACTGAACCGAAGAAGTGGTAGTTAGAAGGGAGTTAGAGCTGCAAGCAGTTTGGTTTGGGAAATTAGACGCGAAATGAAACTGCAAAGGCCTTACAACAGGCTTGGAAAAGTGTGTTCTATATCTCTGCCAAACAGACTCCCCGGAGGTTGAGCTTTCAGAAGCTAGTTTAACTCTAAGGGAGGAATCAGCAGAATGTGCCTCTCACATCTAGCCTGTAGGAATTCAGGTTGGCAAGTTCTATGGGGAAGCCCGTTGCTGCCTATGGTGGAAACGGCATGGGAGATTTCAGTTTCAAAATCTCTGTGAAAAAGCGTCAGAGAAGCTTCCCCGTTTAGAATCCAGCATATCTCACTGAACCGAAGAAGTGGTAGTTAGAAGGGAGTTAGAGCTGCAAGCAGTTTGGTTTGGGAAATTAGACGCGAAATGAAACTGCAAATGCCTTCCAACAGGCTTGGAAAAGTGTGTTCTATATCTCTGCCAAACAGACTCCCCGGAGGTTGAGCTTTCAGAAGCAAGTTTAACTCTAAGGGAGGAAGCAGCAGAATGTGCCTCTCACATCTAGCCTGTAGGAATTCAGGTTGGCAAGTTCTATGGGGAAGCCCATTGCTGCCTATGGTGGAAACGGCATGGGAGATTTCAGTTTCAAAATCTCTGTGAAAAAGCGTCAGAGAAGCTTCTCCGTTTAGAATCCAGCATATCTCACTGAACCGAAGAAGTGGTAGTTAGAAGGGAGTTAGAGCTGCAAGCAGTTTGGTTTGGGAAATTAGACGCGAAATGAAACTGCAAAGACCTTCCAACAGGCTTGGAAAAGTGTGTTCTATATCTCTGCCAAACAGACTCCCCGGAGGTTGAGCTTTCAGAAGCTAGTTTAACTCTAAGGGAGGAAGCAGCAGAATGTGCCTCTCACATCTAGCCTGTAGGAATTCAGGTTGGCAAGTTCTATGGGGAAGCCCGTTGCTGCCTATGGTTGAAACGGCATGGGAGATTTCAGTTTCAAAATCTCTGTGAAAAAGCGTCAGAGAAGCTTCTCTGTTTAGAAACCAGCATATCTCACTGAACCGAAGAAGTGGTAGTTAGAAGGGAGTTAGAGCTGTAGCAGCTTGGTTTGGGAAATTAGACGCGAAATGAAACTGCAAATGCCTTCCAACAGGCTTGGAAAAGTGTGTTCTATATCTCTGCCAAACAAACTCCCCGGAGGTTGAGCTTTCAGAAGCTAGTTTAACTCTAAGGGAGGAAGCAGCAGAATGTGCCTCTCACATCTAGCCTTTAGGAATTCAGGTTGGCAAGTTCTATGGGGAAGCCCATTGGCGCCTTCGTTGGAAACGGGTTTGGAAATTTCAGTTTCAAAATCTCTGTGAAAAAGCGTCAGAGAAGCTTCTCCGTTTAGAATCCAGCATATCTCACTGAACCGAAGAAGTGGTAGTTAGAAGGGAGTTAGAGCTGCAAGCAGTTTGGTTTGGGAAATTAGACGCGAAATGAAACTGCAAAGGCCTTACAACAGGCTTGGAAAAGTGTGTTCTATATCTCTGCCAAACAGACTCCCCGGAGGTTGAGCTTTCAGAAGCTAGTTTAACTCTAAGGGAGGAAGCAGCAGAATGTGCCTCTCACATCTAGCCTGTAGGAATTCAGGTTGGCAAGTTCTATGGGGAAGCCCGTTGCTGCCTATGGTGGAAACGGCATGGGAGATTTCAGTTTCAAAATCTCTGTGAAAAAGCGTCAGAGAAGCTTCCCCGTTTAGAATCCAGCATATCTCACTGAACCGAAGAAGTGGTAGTTAGAAGGGAGTTAGAGCTGCAAGCAGTTTGGTTTGGGAAATTAGACGCGAAATGAAACTGCAAAGGCCTTCCAACAGGCTTGGAAAAGTGTGTTCTATATCTCTGCCAAACAAACTCCCCGGAGGTTGAGCTTTCAGAAGCTAGTTTAACTCTAAGGGAGGAAGCAGCAGAATGTGCCTCTCACATCTAGCCTGTAGGAATTCAGGTTGGCAAGTTCTATGGGGAAGCCCATTGGCGCCTTCGTTGGAAACGGGTTTGGAAATTTCAGTTTCAAAATCTCTGTGAAAAAGCGTCAGAGAAGCTTCTCCGTTTAGAATCCAGCATATCTCACTGAACCGAAGAAGTGGTAGTTAGAAGGGAGTTAGAGCTGCAAGCAGTTTGGTTTGGGAAATTAGACGCGAAATGAAACTGCAAATGCCTTCCAACAGGCTTGGAAAAGTGTGTTCTATATCTCTGCCAAACAGACTCCCCGGAGGTGGAGCTTTCAGAAGCTAGTTTAACTCTAAGGGAGGAAGCAGCAGAATGTGCCTCTCACATCTAGCCTGTAGGAATTCAGGTTGGCAAGTTCTATGTGGAAGCCCATTGCTGCCTAGGGTGGAAATGGCATGGGAGATTTCAGTTTCAAAATCTCTGTGAAAAAGCGTCAGAGAAGCTTCTCCGTTTAGAATCCAGCATATCTCACTGAACCGAAGAAGTGGTAGTTAGAAGGGAGTTAGAGCTGCAACCAGTTTGGTTAGGGAAATTAGACGCGAAATGACACTGCAAAGGCCTTCCAACAGGCTTGGAAAAGTGTGTTCTATACCTCTGCCAAACAGAGTCCCCGGCGGATGAGCTTTCAGAAGCAAGCTTAACTCTAAGGGAGGAAGCAGCAGAATGTGCCTCTCACATCTAGCCTGTAGGAATTCAGGTTGGCAAGTTCTATGGGGAAGCCCGTTGCTGCCTATGGTGGAAACGGCATGGGAGATTTCAGTTTCAAAATCTCTGTGAAAAAGCGTCAGAGAAGCTTTTCCGGTTAGAATCCAGCATATCTCACTGAACCGAAGAAGTGGTAGTTAGAAGGGAGTTAGAGCTGCAGCAGCTTGGTTTGGGAAATTAGACGCGAAATGAAACTGCAAATGCCTTCCAACAGGCTTGGAAAAGTGTGTTCTATATCTCTGCCAAACATACTCCCCGGAGGTTGAGCTTTGAGAAGCTAGTTTAACTCTAAGGGAGGAAGCAGCAGAATGTGCCTCTCATATCTAGCCTTTAGGAATTCAGGTTGGCAAGTTCTATGGGGAAGCCCATTGGCGCCTTCGTTGGAAACGGGTTTGGAAATTTCAGTTTCAAAATCTCTGTGAAAAAGCGTCAGAGAAGCTTCTCCGTTCAGAATCCAGCATATCTTACTGAACCGAAGAAGTGGTAGTTAGAAGGGAGTTAGAGCTGCAAGCAGTTTGGTTTGGGGAATTAGACGCGAAATGAAACTGCAAAGGCCTTCCAACAGGCTTGGAAAAGTGTGTTCTATATCTCTGCCAAACAGACTCCCCGGATGTTGAGCTTTCAGAAGCTAGTTTAACTCTAAGGGAGGAAGCAGCAGAATGTGCCTCTCACATCTAGCCTGTAGGAATTCAGGTTGGCAAGTTCTATGGAGAAGCCCGTTGCTGCCTATGGTGGAAACGGCATGGGAGATTTCAGTTTCAAAATCTCTGTGAAAAAGCGTCAGAGAAGCTTCCCCGTTTAGAATCCAGCATATCTCACTGAACCGAAGAAGTGGTAGTTAGAAGGGAGTTAGAGCTGCAAGCAGTTTGGTTTGGGAAATTAGACACGAAATGAAACTGCAAATGCCTTCCAACAGGCTTGGAAAAGTGTGTTCTATATCTCTGCCAAACAAACTCCCCGGAGGTTGAGCTTTCAGAAGCTAGTTTAACTCTAAGGGAGGAAGCAGCAGAATGTGCCTCTCACATCTAGCCTTTAGGAATTCAGGTTGGCAAGTTCTATGGGGAAGCCCATTGGCGCCTTCGTTGGAAACGGGTTTGGAAATTTCAGTTTCAAAATCTCTGTGAAAAAGCGTCAGAGAAGCTTCTCCGTTTAGAATCCAGCATATCTTACTGAACCGAAGAAGTGGTAGTTAGAAGGGAGTTAGAGCTGCAAGCAGTTTGGTTTGGGAAATTAGACGCGAAATGAAACTGCAAAGGCCTTACAACAGGCTTGGAAAAGTGTGTTCTATATCTCTGCCAAACAGACTCCCCGGAGGTTGAGCTTTCAGAAGCTAGTTTAACTCTAAGGGAGGAAGCAGCAGAATGTGCCTCTCACATCTAGCCTGTAGGAATTCAGGTTGGCAAGTTCTATGGGGAAGCCCGTTGCTGCCTATGGTGGAAACGGCATGGGAGATTTCAGTTTCAAAATCTCTGTGAAAGAGCGTCAGAGAAGCTTCCCCGTTTAGAATCCAGCATATCTCACTGAACCGAAGAAGTGGTAGTTAGAAGGGAGTTAGAGCTGCAAGCAGTTTGTTTTGGGAAATTAGACGCGAAATGAAACTGCAAATGCCTTCCAACAGGCTTGGAAAAGTGTGTTCTATATCTCTGCCAAACAGACTCCCCGGAGGTTGAGCTTTCAGAAGCAAGTTTAACTCTAAGGGAGGAAGCAGCAGAATGTGCCTCTCACATCTAGCCTGTAGGAATTCAGGTTGGCAAGTTCTATGGGGAAGCCCATTGCTGCCTATGGTAGAAACGGCATGGGAGATTTCAGTTTCAAAATCTCTGTGAAAAAGCGTCAGAGAAGCTTCTCCGTTTAGAATCCAGCATATCTCACTGAACCGAAGAAGTGGTAGTTAGAAGGGAGTTAGAGCTGCAAGCAGTTTGGTTTGGGAAATTAGACGCGAAATGCAACTGCAAAGGCCTTCCAACAGGCTTGGAAAAGTGTGTTCTATATCTCTGCCAAACAGACTCCCCGGAGGTTGAGCTTTCAGAAGCTAGTTTAACTCTAAGGGAGGAAGCAGCAGAATGTGCCTCTCACATCTAGCCTGTAGGAATTCAGGTTGGCAAGTTCTATGGGGAAGCCCGTTGCTGCCTATGGTGGAAACGGCATGGGAGATTTCAGTTTCAAAATCTCTGTGAAAAAGCGTCAGAGAAGCTTCCCCGTTTAGAATCCAGCATATCTCACTGAACCGAAGAAGTGGTAGTTAGAAGGGAGTTAGAGCTGCAAGCAGTTTGGTTTGGGAAATTAGACGCGAAATGAAACTGCAAATGCCTTCCAACAGGCTTGGAAAAGTGTGTTCTATATCTCTGCCAAACAAACTCCCCGGAGGTTGAGCTTTCAGAAGCTAGTTTAACTCTAAGGGAGGAAGCAGCAGAATGTGCCTCTCACATCTAGCCTTTAGGAATTCAGGTTGGCAAGTTCTATGGGGAAGCCCATTGGCGCCTTCGTTGGAAACGGGTTTGGAAATTTCAGTTTCAAAATCTCTGTGAAAAAGCGTCAGAGAAGCTTCTCCGTTTAGAATCCAGCATATCTTACTGAACCGAAGAAGTGGTAGTTAGAAGGGAGTTAGAGCTGCAAGCAGTTTGGTTTGGGAAATTAGACGCGAAATGAAACTGCAAAGGCCTTACAACAGGCTTGGAAAAGTGTGTTCTATATCTCTGCCAAACAGACTCCCCGGAGGTTGAGCTTTCAGAAGCTAGTTTAACTCTAAGGGAGGAAGCAGCAGAATGTGCCTCTCACATCTAGCCTGTAGGAATTCAGGTTGGCAAGTTCTATGGGGAAGCCCGTTGCTGCCTATGGTGGAAACGGCATGGGAGATTTCAGTTTCAAAATCTCTGTGAAAAAGCGTCAGAGAAGCTTCCCCGTTTAGAATCCAGCATATCTCACTGAACCGAAGAAGTGGTAGTTAGAAGGGAGTTAGAGCTGCAAGCAGTTTGGTTTGGGAAATTAGACGCGAAATGAAACTGCAAATGCCTTCCAACAGGCTTGGAAAAGTGTGTTCTATATCTCTGCCAAACAGACTCCCCGGAGGTTGAGCTTTCAGAAGCAAGTTTAACTCTAAGGGAGGAAGCAGCAGAATGTGCCTCTCACATCTAGCCTGTTGGAATTCAGGTTGGCAAGTTCTATGGGGAAGCCCATTGCTGCCTATGGTGGAAACGGCATGGGAGATTTCAGTTTCAAAATCTCTGTGAAAAAGCGTCAGAGAAGCTTCTCCGTTTAGAATCCAGCATATCTCACTGAACCGAAGAAGTGGTAGTTAGAAGGGAGTTAGAGCTGCAAGCAGTTTGGTTTGGGAAATTAGACGCGAAATGAAACTGCAAAGGCCTTCCAACAGGCTTGGAAAAGTGTGTTCTATATCTCTGCCAAACAAACTGCCCGGAGGTTGAGCTTTCAGAAGCTAGTTTAACTCTAAGGGAGGAAGCAGCAGAATGTGCCTCTCACATCTAGCCTTTAGGAATTCAGGTTGGCAAGTTCTATGGGGAAGCCCATTGGTGCCTTCGTTGGAAACGGGTTTGGAAATTTCAGTTTCAAAATCTCTGTGAAAAAGCGTCAGAGAAGCTTCTCCGTTTAGAATCCAGCATATCTCACTGAACCGAAGAAGTGGTAGTTAGAAGGGAGTTAGAGCTGCAAGCAGTTTGGTTTGGGAAATTAGACGCGAAATGAAACTGCAAATGCCTTCCAACAGGCTTGGAAAAGTGTGTTCTATATCTCTGCCAAACAGACTCCCCGGAGGTGGAGCTTTCAGAAGCTAGTTTAACTCTAAGGGAGGAAGCAGCAGAATGTGCCTCTCACATCTAGCCTGTAGGAATTCAGGTTGGCAAGTTCTATGGGGAAGCCCATTGCTGCCTAGGGTGGAAATGGCATGGGAGATTTCAGTTTCAAAATCTCTGTGAAAAAGCGTCAGAGAAGCTTCTCCGTTTAGAATCCAGCATATCTCACTGAACCGAAGAAGTGGTAGTTAGAAGGGAGTTAGAGCTGCAAGCAGTTTGGTTAGGGAAATTAGACGCGAAATGTCACTGCAAAGGCCTTCCAACAGGCTTGGAAAAGTGTGTTCTATACCTCTGCCAAACAGAGTCCCCGGCGGATGAGCTTTCAGAAGCAAGCTTAACTCTAAGGGAGGAAGCAGCAGAATGTGCCTCTCACATCTAGCCTGTAGGAATTCAGGTTGGCAAGTTCTATGGGGAAGCCCGTTGCTGCCTATGGTGGAAACGGCATGGGAGATTTCAGTTTCAAAATCTCTGTAAAAAGCGTCAGAGAAGCTTTTCCGGTTAGAATCCAGCATATCTCACTGAACCGAAGAAGTGGTAGTTAGAAGGGAGTTAGAGCTGCAGCAGCTTGGTTTGGGAAATTAGACGCGAAATGAAACTGCAAATGCCTTCCAACAGGCTTGGAAAAGTGTGTTCTATATCTCTGCCAAACAAACTCCCCGGAGGTTGAGCTTTGAGAATCTAGTTTAACTCTAAGGGAGGAAGCAGCAGAATGTGCCTCTCACATCTAGCCTTTAGGAATTCAGGTTGGCAAGTTCTATGGGGAAGCCCATTGGCGCCTTCGTTGGAAACGGGTTTGGAAATTTCAGTTTCAAAATCTCTGTGAAAAAGCGTCAGAGAAGCTTCTCCGTTTAGAATCCAGCATATCTTACTGAACCGAAGAAGTGGTAGTTAGAAGGGAGTTAGAGCTGCAAGCAGTTTGGTTTGGGAAATTAGACGCGAAATGAAACTGCAAAGGCCTTCCAACAGGCTTGGAAAAGTGTGTTCTATATCTCTGCCAAACAGACTCCCCGGATGTTGAGCTTTCAGAAGCTAGTTTAACTCTAAGGGAGGAAGCAGCAGAATGTGCCTCTCACATCTAGCCTGTAGGAATTCAGGTTGGCAAGTTCTATGGAGAAGCCCGTTGCTGCCTATGGTGGAAACGGCATGGGAGATTTCAGTTTCAAAATCTCTGTGAAAAAGCGTCAGAGAAGCTTCCCCGTTTAGAATCCAGCATATCTCACTGAACCGAAGAAGTGGTAGTTAGAAGGGAGTTAGAGCTGCAAGCAGTTTGGTTTGGGAAATTAGACACGAAATGAAACTGCAAATGCCTTCCAACAGGCTTGGAAAAGTGTGTTCTATATCTCTGCCAAACAAACTCCCCGGAGGTTGAGCTTTCAGAAGCTAGTTTAACTCTAAGGGAGGAAGCAGCAGAATGTGCCTCTCACATCTAGCCTTTAGGAATTCAGGTTGGCAAGTTCTATGGGGAAGCCCATTGGCGCCTTCGTTGGAAACGGGTTTGGAAATTTCAGTTTCAAAATCTCTGTGAAAAAGCGTCAGAGAAGCTTCTCCGTTTAGAATCCAGCATATCTTACTGAACCGAAGAAGTGGTAGTTAGAAGGGAGTTAGAGCTGCAAGCAGTTTGGTTTGGGAAATTAGACGCGAAATGAAACTGCAAAGGCCTTACAACAGGCTTGGAAAAGTGTGTTCTATATCTCTGCCAAACAGACTCCCCGGAGGTTGAGCTTTCAGAAGCTAGTTTAACTCTAAGGGAGGAAGCAGCAGAATGTGCCTCTCACATCTAGCCTGTAGGAATTCAGGTTGGCAAGTTCTATGGGGAAGCCCGTTGCTGCCTATGGTGGAAACGGCATGGGAGATTTCAGTTTCAAAATCTCTGTGAAAAAGCGTCAGAGAAGCTTCCCCGTTTAGAATCCAGCATATCTCACTGAACCGAAGAAGTGGTAGTTAGAAGGGAGTTAGAGCTGCAAGCAGTTTGGTTTGGGAAATTAGACGCGAAATGAAACTGCAAATGCCTTCCAACAGGCTTGGAAAAGTGTGTTCTATATCTCTGCCAAACAGACTCCCCGGAGGTTGAGCTTTCAGAAGCAAGTTTAACTCTAAGGGAGGAAGCAGCAGAATGTGCCTCTCACATCTAGCCTGTAGGAATTCAGGTTGGCAAGTTCTATGGGGAAGCCCATTGCTGCCTATGGTGGAAACGGCATGGGAGATTTCAGTTTCAAAATCTCTGTGAAAAAGCGTCAGAGAAGCTTCTCCGTTTAGAATCCAGCATATCTCACTGAACCGAAGAAGTGGTAGTTAGAAGGGAGTTAGAGCTGCAAGCAGTTTGGTTTGGGAAATTAGACGCGAAATGAAACTGCAAAGGCCTTCCAACAGGCTTGGAAAAGTGTGTTCTATATCTCTGCCAAACAGACTCCCCGGAGGTTGAGCTTTCAGAAGCTAGTTTAACTCTAAGGGAGGAAGCAGCAGAATGTGCCTCTCACATCTAGCCTGTAGGAATTCAGGTTGGCAAGTTCTATGGGGAAGCCCGTTGCTGCCTATGGTGGAAACGGCATGGGAGATTTCAGTTTCAAAATCTCTGTGAAAAAGCGTCAGAGAAGCTTCCCCGTTTAGAATCCAGCATATCTCACTGAACCGAAGAAGTGGTAGTTAGAAGGGAGTTAGAGCTGCAAGCAGTTTGGTTTGGGAAATTAGACGCGAAATGAAACTGCAAATGCCTTCCAACAGGCTTGGAAAAGTGTGTTCTATATCTCTGCCAAACAGACTCCCCGGAGGTTGAGCTTTCAGAAGCTAGTTTAACTCTAAGAGAGGAAGCAGCAGAATGTGCCTCTCACATCTAGCTTGTAGGAATTCAGGTTGGCAAGTTCTATGGGGAAGCCCATGGCTGCCTATGGTGGAAACGGCATGGGAGATTTCAGTTTCCAAATCTCTGTGAAAAAGCGTCAGAGAAGCTTCTCCGTTTAGAATCCAGCATATCTCACTGAACCGAAGAAGTGGTAGTTAGAAGGGAGTTAGAGCTGCAAGCAGTTTGGTTTGGGAAATTAGACGCGAAATGAAACTGCAAAGGCCTTCCAACAGGCTTGGAAAAGTGTGTTCTATATCTCTGCCAAACAAACTCCCCGGAGGTTGAGCTTTCAGAAGCTAGTTTCACTCTAAGGGAGGAAGCAGCAGAATGTGCCTCTCACATCTAGCCTTTAGGAATTCAGGTTGGCAAGTTCTATGGGGAAGCCCATTGGCGCCTTCGTTGGAAACGGGTTTGGAAATTTCAGTTTCAAAATCTCTGTGAAAAAGCGTCAGAGAAGCTTCTCCGTTTAGAATCCAGCATATCTCACTGAACCGAAGAAGTGGTAGTTAGAAGGGAGTTAGAGCTGCAAGCAGTTTGGTTTGGGAAATTAGACGCGAAATGAAACTGCAAATGCCTTCCAACAGGCTTGGAAAAGTGTGTTCTATATCTCTGCCAAACAGACTCCCCGGATGTTGAGCTTTCAGAAGCTAGTTTAACTCTAAGGGAGGAAGCAGCAGAATGTGCCTCTCACATCTAGCCTGTAGGAATTCAGGTTGGCAAGTTCTATGTGGAAGCCCATTGCTGCCTAGGGTGGAAATGGCATGGGAGATTTCAGTTTCAAAATCTCTGTGAAAAAGCGTCAGAGAAGCTTCTCCGTTTAGAATCCAGCATATCTCACTGAACCGAAGAAGTGGTAGTTAGAAGGGAGTTAGAGCTGCAAGCAGTTTGGTTAGGGAAATTAGAAGCGAAATGACACTGCAAAGGCCTTCCAACAGGCTTGGAAAAGTGTGTTCTATACCTCTGCCAAACAGAGTCCCCGGCGGATGAGCTTTCAGAAGCAAGCTTAACTCTAAGGGAGGAAGCAGCAGAATGTGCCTCTCACATCTAGCCTGTAGGAATTCAGGTTGGCAAGTTCTATGGGGAAGCCCGTTGCTGCCTATGGTGGAAACGGCATGGGAGATTTCAGTTTCAAAATCTCTGTGAAAAAGCGTCAGAGAAGCTTTTCCGGTTAGAATCCAGCATATCTCACTGAACCGAAGAAGTGGTAGTTAGAAGAGAGTTAGAGCTGCAGCAGCTTGGTTTGGGAAATTAGACGCGAAATGAAACTGCAAATGCCTTCCAACAGGCTTGGAAAAGTGTGTTCTATATCTCTGCCAAACAGACTCCCCGGAGGTTGAGCTTTCAGAAGCTAGTTTAACTCTAAGAGAGGAAGCAGCAGAATGTGCCTCTCACATCTAGCCTGTAGGATTTCAGGTTGGCAAGTTCTATGGGGAAGCCCATTGGCGCCTTCGTTGGAAACGGGTTTGGAAATTTCAGTTTCAAAATCTCTGTGAAAAAGCGTCAGAGAAGCTTCTCCGTTTAGAATCCAGCATATCTCACTGAACCGAAGAAGTGGTAGTTAGAAGGGAGTTAGAGCTGCAAGCAGTTTGGTTTGGGAAATTAGACGCGAAATGAAACTGCAAATGCCTTCCAACAGGCTTGGAAAAGTGTGTTCTATATCTCTGCCAAACAGACTCCCCGGAGGTGGAGCTTTCAGAAGCTAGTTTAACTCTAAGGGAGGAAGCAGCAGAATGAGCCTCTCATATCTAGCCTGTAGGAATTCAGGTTGGCAAGTTCTATGGGGAAGCCCGTTGGCGCCTTCGTTGGAAACGGGTTTGGAAATTTCAGTTTCAAAATCTCTGTGAAAAAGCGTCAGAGAAGCTTCCACATTTAGAATCCAGCATATCTCACTGAACCGAAGAAGTGGTAGTTACAAGGGAGTTAGAGCTGCAAGCAGTTTGGTTTGGGAAATTAGACGCGAAATGAAACTGCAAGTGCCTTCCAACAGGCTTGGAAAAGTGTGTTCTATATCTCTGCCAAACAGACTTCCCGGAGGTTGAGCTTTCAGAAGCTAGTTTAACTATAAGGGAGGAAGCAGCAGAATGTGCCTCTCACATCTAGCCTGTAGGAATTCAGGTTGGCAAGTTCTATGGGGAAGCCCATTGGCGCCTTCGCTGGAAACGGGTTTGGAAATTTCAGTTTCAAAATCTCTGTGAAAAAGCGTCAGAGAAGCTTCCACGTTTAGAATCCAGCATATCTCACTGAACCGAAGAAGTGGTAGTTAGAAGGGAGTTAGAGCTGCAAGCAGTTTGGTTTGGGAAATTAGACGCGAAATGAAACTGCAAGTGTCTTCCAACAGGCTTGGAAAAGTGTGTTCTATATCTCTGCCAAACAGACTCCCCGGAGGTTGAGCTTTCAGAAGCTAGTTTAACTCTAAGGGAGGAAGCAGCAGAATGTGCCTCTCACATCTAGCCTGTAGGAATTCAGGTTGGCAAGTTCTATGGGGAAGCCCATTGCTGCCTATGGTGGAAACGGCATGGGAGATTTCAGTTTCAAAATCTCTGTGAAAAAGCGTCAGAGAAGCTTCTCCGTTTAGAATCCAGCATATCTCACTGAACCGAAGAAGTGGTAGTTAGAAGGGAGTTAGAGCTGCAAGCAGTTTGGTTTGGGAAATTAGACGCGAAATGAAACTGCAAATGCCTTCCAACAGGCTTGGAAAAGTGTGTTCTATATCTCTGCCAAACAGACTCCCCGGAGGTTGAGCTTTCAGAAGCTAGTTTAACTCTACGGGAGGAAGCAGCACAATGTGCCTCTCACATCTAGCCTGTAGGAATTCAGGTTGGCAAGTTCTATGGGGAAGCCCGTTGGCACCTTCGTTGGAAACGGGTTTGGAAATTTCAGTTTCAAAATCTCTGTGAAAAAGCGTCAGAGAAGCTTCCCCGTTTAGAATCCAGCATATCTCAGTGAACCGAAGAAGTGGTAGTAGAAGGGAGTTAGAGCTGCAAGCAGTTTGGTTTGGGAAATTAGACGCGAAATGACACTGCAAATGCTTTCCAACAGGCTTGGAAAAGTGTGTTCTATATCTCTGCCAAACAGACTCCCCGGAGGTTGAGCTTTCAGAAGCAAGTTTAACTCTAAGGGAGGAAGCAGCAGAATGTGCCTCTCACATCTAGCCTGTAGGAATTCAGGTTGGCAAGTTCTATGGGGAAGCCCATTGCTGCCTATGGTGGAAACGGCATGGGAGATTTCAGTTTCAAAATCTCTGTGAAAAAGCGTCAGAGAAGCTTCTCCGTTTAGAATCCAGCATATCTCACAGAACCGAAGAAGTGGTAGTTAGAAAGGAGTAAGAGCTGCAAGCAGTTTGGTTTGGGAAATTAGACGCGAAATGAAACTGCAAAGGCCTTCCAACAGGCTTGGAAAAGTGTGTTCTATACCTCTGCCAAACAGCGTCCCCGGAGGATGAGCTTTCAGAAGCAAGCTTAACTCTAAGGGAGGAAGCAGCAGAATGTGCCTCTCACATCTAGCCTGTAGGAATTCAGGTTGGCAAGTTCTATGGGAAGCCCATTGCTGCCTATGGTGGATACGGCATGGGAGATTTCAGTTTCAAAATCTCTGTGAAAAAGCGTCAGAGAAGCTTCTCCGTTTAGAATCCAGCATATCTCACTGAACCGAACAAGTGGTAGTTAGAAGGGAGTTAGAGCTGCAAGCAGTTTGGTTTGGGAAATTAGACGCGAAATGAAACTGCAAATGCCTTCCAACAGGCTTGGAAAAGTGTGTTCTATATCTCTGCCAAACAAACTCCCCGGAGGTTGAGCTTTCAGAAGCTAGTTTAACTCTAAGGGAGGAAGCAGCAGAATGTGCCTCTCACATCTAGCCTTTAGGAATTCAGGTTGGCAAGTTCTATGGGGAAGCCCATTGGCGCCTTCGTTGGAAACGGGTTTGGAAATTTCAGTTTCAAAATCTCTGTGAAAAAGCGTCAGAGAAGCTTCTCCGTTTAGAATCCAGCATATCTCACTGAACCGAAGAAGTGGTAGTTAGAAGGGAGTTAGAGCTGCAAGCAGTTTGGTTTGGGAAATTAGACGCGAAATGAAACTGCAAATGCCTTCCAACAGGCTTGGAAAAGTGTGTTCTATATCTCTGCCAAACAGACTCCCCGGAGGTTGAGCTTTCAGAAGCAAGTTTAACTCTAAGGGAGGAAGCAGCAGAATGTGCCTCTCACATCTAGCCTGTAGGAATTCAGGTTGGCAAGTTCTATGGGGAAGCCCATTGCTGCCTATGGTGGAAACGGCATGGGAGATTTCAGTTTCAAAATCTCTGTGAAAAAGCGTCAGAGAAGCTTCTCCGTTTAGAATCCAGCATATCTCACTGAACCGAAGAAGTGGTAGTTAGAAGGGAGTTAGAGCTGCAAGCAGTTTGGTTTGGGAAATTAGACGCGAAATGAAACTGCAAATGCCTTAGAACAGGCTTGGAAAAGTGTGTTCTATATCTCTGCCAAACAGACTCCCCGGAGGTTGAGCTTTCAGAAGCTAGTTTAACTCTAAGGGAGGAAGCAGCAGAATGTGCCTCTCACATCTAGCCTGTAGGAATTCAGGTTGGCAAGTTCTATGGGGAAGCCCATTGGCGCCTTCGTTGGAAACGGGTTTGGAAATTTCAGTTTCAAAATCTCTGTGAAAAAGCGTCAGAGAAGCTTCCACGTTTAGAATCCAGCATATCTCACAGAACCGAAGAAGTGGTAGTTACAAGGGAGTTAGAGCTGCAAGCAGTTTGGTTTGGGAAATTAGACGCGAAATGAAACTGCAAATGCCTTCCAACAGGCTTGGAAAATTGTGTTCTATATCTCTGCCAAACAGACTCCCCGGAGGTTGAGCTTTCAGAAGTTAGTTTAACTCTAAGGGAGGAAGCAGCAGAATGAGCCTCTCATATCTAGCCTGTAGGAATTCAGGTTGGCAAGTTCTATGGGGAAGCCCGTTGGCGCCTTCGTTGGAAATGGGTTTGGAAATTTCAGTTTCAAAATCTCTGTGAAAAAGCGTCAGAGAAGCTTCCACATTTAGAATCCAGCATATCTCACTGAACCGAAGAAGTGGTAGTTACAAGGGAGTTAGAGCTGCAAGCAGTTTGGTTTGGGAAATTAGACGCGAAATGAAACTGCAAGTGCCTTCCAACAGGCTTGGAAAAGTGTGTTCTATATCTCTGCCAAACAGACTCCCCGGAGGTTGAGCTTTCAGAAGCTAGTTTAACTCTAAGGGAGGAAGCAGCAGAATGTGCCTCTCACATCTAGCCTGTAGGAATTCAGGTTGGCAAGTTCTATGGGGAAGCCCATTGGCGGCTTCGCTGGAAACGGGTTTGGAAATTTCAGTTTCAAAATCTCTGTGAAAAAGCGTCAGAGAAGCTTCTCCGTTTAGAATCCAGCATATCTCACTGAACCGAAGAAGTGGTAGTTAGAAGGGAGTTAGAGCTGCAAGCAGTTTGGTTTGGGAAATTAGACGCGAAATGAAACTGCAAAGGCCTTCCAACAGGCTTGGAAAAGTGTGTTCTATACCTCTGCCAAACAGCGTCCCCGGAGGATGAGCTTTCAGAAGCAAGCTTAACTCTAAGGGAGGAAGCAGCAGAATGTGCCTCTCACATCTAGCCTGTAGGAATTCAGGTTGGCAAGTTCTATGGGAAGCCCATTACTGCCTATGGAGGATACGGCATGGGAGATTTCAGTTTCAAAATCTCTGTGAAAAAGCGTCAGAGAAGCTTCTCCGTTTAGAATCCAGCATATCTCACTGAACCGAAGAAGTGGTAGTTAGAAGGGAGTTAGAGCTGCAAGCAGTTTGGTTTGGGAAATTAGACGCGAAATGAAACTGCAAATGCCTTCCAACAGGCTTGGAAAAGTGTGTTCTATATCTCTGCCAAACAGACTCCCCGGAGGTTGAGCTTTCAGAAGCAAGTTTAACTCTAAGGGAGGAAGCAGCAGAATGTGCCTCTCACATCTAGCCTGTAGGAATTCAGGTTGGCAAGTTCTATGGGGAAGCCCATTGCTGCCTATGGTGGAAACGGCATGGGAGATTTCAGTTTCAAAATCTCTGTGAAAAAGCGTCAGAGAAGCTTCTCCGTTTAGAATCCAGCATATCTCACTGAACCGAAGAAGTGGTAGTTAGAAGGGAGTTAGAGCTGCAAGCAGTTTGGTTTGGGAAATTAGACGCGAAATGAAACTGCAAATGCCTTAGAACAGGCTTGGAAAAGTGTGTTCTATATCTCTGCCAAACAGACTCCCCGGAGGTTGAGCTTTCAGAAGCTAGTTTAACTCTAAGGGAGGAAGCAGCAGAATGTGCCTCTCACATCTAGCCTGTAGGAATTCAGGTTGGCAAGTTCTATGGGGAAGCCCATTGGCGCCTTCGTTGGAAACGGGTTTGGAAATTTCAGTTTCAAAATCTCTGTGAAAAAGCGTCAGAGAAGCTTCCACGTTTAGAATCCAGCATATCTCACTGAACCGAAGAAGTGGTAGTTAGAAGGGAGTTAGAGCTGCAAGCAGTTTGGTTTGGGAAATTAGACGCGAAATGAAACTGCAAGTGCCTTCCAACAGGCTTGGAAAAGTGTGTTCTATATCTCTGCCAAACAGACTCCCCGGAGGTTGAGCTTTCAGAAGCTAGTTTAACTCTAAGGGAGGAAGCAGCAGAATGTGCCTCTCACATCTAGCCTTTAGGAATTCAGGTTGGCAAGTTCTACGGGGAAGCCCATTGCTGCCTATGGTGGAAACGGCATGGGAGATTACAGTTTCAAAATCTCTGTGAAAAAGCGTCAGAGAAGCTTCTCCGTTTAGAATCCAGCATATCTCACAGAACCGAAGAAGTGGTAGTTAGAAAGGAGTTAGAGCTGCAAGCAGTTTGGTTTGGGAAATTAGACGCGAAATGAAACTGCAAGTGCCTTCCAACAGGCTTGGAAAATTGTGTTCTATATCTCTGCCAAACAGACTCCCCGGAGGTTGAGCTTTCAGAAGTTAGTTTAACTCTAAGGGAGGAAGCAGCAGAATGTGCCTCTCACATCTAGCCTGTAGGAATTCAGGTTGGCAAGTTCTATGGGGAAGCCCATTGGCGCCTTCGTTGGTAACGGGTTTGGAAATTTCAGTTTCAAAATCTCTGTGAAAAAGCGTCAGAGAAGCTTCTCCGTTTAGAATCCAGCATATCTCACTGAACCGAAGAAGTGGTAGTTAGAAGGGAGTTAGAGCTGCAAGCAGTTTGGTTTGCGAAATTAGACGCGAAATGAAACTGCAAATGCCTTCCAACAGGCTTGGAAAAGTGTGTTCTATATCTCTGCCAAACAGACTCCCCGGATGTTGAGCTTTCAGAAGCTAGTTTAACTCTAAGGGAGGAAGCAGCAGAATGTGCCTCTCACATCTAGCCTGTAGGAATTCAGGTTGGCAAGTTCTATGTGGAAGCCCATTGCTGCCTAGGGTGGAAATGGCATGGGAGATTTCAGTTTCAAAATCTCTGTGAAAAAGCGTCAGAGAAGCTTCTCCGTTTAGAATCCAGCATATCTCACTGAACCGAAGAAGTGGTAGTTAGAAGGGAGTTAGAGCTGCAAGCAGTTTGGTTAGGGAAATTAGAAGCGAAATGACACTGCAAAGGCCTTCCAACAGGCTTGGAAAAGTGTGTTCTATACCTCTGCCAAACAGAGTCCCCGGCGGATGAGCTTTCAGAAGCAAGCTTAACTCTAAGGGAGGAAGCAGCAGAATGTGCCTCTCACATCTAGCCTGTAGGAATTCAGGTTGGCAAGTTCTATGGGGAAGCCCGTTGCTGCCTATGGTGGAAACGGCATGGGAGATTTCAGTTTCAAAATCTCTGTGAAAAAGCGTCAGAGAAGCTTTTCCGGTTAGAATCCAGCATATCTCACTGAACCGAAGAAGTGGTAGTTAGAAGAGAGTTAGAGCTGCAGCAGCTTGGTTTGGGAAATTAGACGCGAAATGAAACTGCAAATGCCTTCCAACAGGCTTGGAAAAGTGTGTTCTATATCTCTGCCAAACAGACTCCCCGGAGGTTGAGCTTTCAGAAGCTAGTTTAACTCTAAGAGAGGAAGCAGCAGAATGTGCCTCTCACATCTAGCCTGTAGGAATTCAGGTTGGCAAGTTCTATGGGGAAGCCCATTGGCGCCTTCGTTGGAAACGGGTTTGGAAATTTCAGTTTCAAAATCTCTGTGAAAAAGCGTCAGAGAAGCTTCTCCGTTTAGAATCCAGCATATCTCACTGAACCGAAGAAGTGGTAGTTAGAAGGGAGTTAGAGCTGCAAGCAGTTTGGTTTGGGAAATTAGACGCGAAATGAAACTGCAAATGCCTTCCAACAGGCTTGGAAAAGTGTGTTCTATATCTCTGCCAAACAGACTCCCCGGAGGTGGAGCTTTCAGAAGCTAGTTTAACTCTAAGGGAGGAAGCAGCAGAATGAGCCTCTCATATCTAGCCTGTAGGAATTCAGGTTGGCAAGTTCTATGGGGAAGCCCGTTGGCGCCTTCGTTGGAAACGGGTTTGGAAATTTCAGTTTCAAAATCTCTGTGAAAAAGCGTCAGAGAAGCTTCCACATTTAGAATCCAGCATATCTCACTGAACCGAAGAAGTGGTAGTTACAAGGGAGTTAGAGCTGCAAGCAGTTTGGTTTGGGAAATTAGACGCGAAATGAAACTGCAAGTGCCTTCCAACAGGCTTGGAAAAGTGTGTTCTATATCTCTGCCAAACAGACTTCCCGGAGGTTGAGCTTTCAGAAGCTAGTTTAACTCTAAGGGAGGAAGCAGCAGAATGTGCCTCTCACATCTAGCCTGTAGGAATTCAGGTTGGCAAGTTCTATGGGGAAGCCCATTGGCGCCTTCGCTGGAAACGGGTTTGGAAATTTCAGTTTCAAAATCTCTGTGAAAAAGCGTCAGAGAAGCTTCCACGTTTAGAATCCAGCATATCTCACTGAACCGAAGAAGTGGTAGTTAGAAGGGAGTTAGAGCTGCAAGCAGTTTGGTTTGGGAAATTAGACGCGAAATGAAACTGCAAGTGTCTTCCAACAGGCTTGGAAAAGTGTGTTCTATATCTCTGCCAAACAGACTCCCCGGAGGTTGAGCTTTCAGAAGCTAGTTTAACTCTAAGGGAGGAAGCAGCAGAATGTGCCTCTCACATCTAGCCTGTAGGAATTCAGGTTGGCAAGTTCTATGGGGAAGCCCATTGCTGCCTATGGTGGAAACGGCATGGGAGATTTCAGTTTCAAAATCTCTGTGAAAAAGCGTCAGAGAAGCTTCTCCGTTTAGAATCCAGCATATCTCACTGAACCGAAGAAGTGGTAGTTAGAAGGGAGTTAGAGCTGCAAGCAGTTTGGTTTGGGAAATTAGACACGAAATGAAACTGCAAAGGCCTTCCAACAGGGTTGGAAAAGTGTGTTCTAAATCTCTGCCAAACAGACTCCCCAGAGGTTGAGCTTTCAGAAGCTAGTTTAACTCTAAGGGAGGAAGCAGCAGAATGTGCCTCTCACATCTAGCCTTTAGGAATTCAGGTTGGCAAGTTCTATGGGGAAGCCCATTGCTGCCTATGGTGGAAACGGCATGGGAGATTTCAGTTTCAAAATCTCTGTGAAAAAGCGTCAGAGAAGCTTCTCCGTTTAGAATCCAGCATATCTCACTGAACCGAAGAAGTGGTAGTTAGAAGGGAGTTAGAGCTGCAAGCAGTTTGGTTTGGGAAATTAGACGCGAAATGAAACTGCAAATGCCTTCCAACAGGCTTGGAAAAGTGTGTTCTATATCTCTGCCAAACAGACTCCCCGGAGGTTGAGCTTTCAGAAGCTAGTTTAACTCTACGGGAGGAAGCAGCACAATGTGCCTCTCACATCTAGCCTGTAGGAATTCAGGTTGGCAAGTTCTATGGGGAAGCCCGTTGGCGCCTTCGTTGGAAACGGGTTTGGAAATTTCAGTTTCAAAATCTCTGTGAAAAAGCGTCAGAGAAGCTTCCCCGTTTAGAATCCAGCATATCTCAGTGAACCGAAGAAGTGGTAGTAGAAGGGAGTTAGAGCTGCAAGCAGTTTGGTTTGGGAAATTAGACGCGAAATGACACTGCAAATGCTTTCCAACAGGCTTGGAAAAGTGTGTTCTATATCTCTGCCAAACAGACTCCCCGGAGGTTGATCTTTCAGAAGCAAGTTTAACTCTAAGGGAGGAAGCAGCAGAATGTGCCTCTCACATCTAGCCTGTAGGAATTCAGGTTGGCAAGTTCTATGGGGAAGCCCATTGCTGCCTATGGTGGAAACGGCATGGGAGATTTCAGTTTCAAAATCTCTGTGAAAAAGCGTCAGAGAAGCTTCTCCGTTTAGAATCCAGCATATCTCACAGAACCGAAGAAGTGGTAGTTAGAAAGGAGTTAGAGCTGCAAGCAGTTTGGTTTGGGAAATTAGACGCGAAATGAAACTGCAAAGGCCTTCCAACAGGCTTGGAAAAGTGTGTTCTATACCTCTGCCAAACAGCGTCCCCGGAGGATGAGCTTTCAGAAGCAAGCATAACTCTAAGGGAGGAAGCAGCAGAATGTGCCTCTCACATCTAGCCTGTAGGAATTCAGGTTGGCAAGTTCTATGGGAAGCCCATTGCTGCCTATGGTGGATACGGCATGGGAGATTTCAGTTTCAAAATCTCTGTGAAAAAGCGTCAGAGAAGCTTCTCCGTTTAGAATCCAGCATATCTCACTGAACCGAAGAAGTGGTAGTTAGAAGGGAGTTAGAGCTGCAAGCAGTTTGGTTTGGGAAATTAGACGCGAAATGAAACTGCAAATGCCTTCCAACAGGCTTGGAAAAGTGTGTTCTATATCTCTGCCAAACAAACTCCCCGGAGGTTGAGCTTTCAGAAGCTAGTTTAACTCTAAGGGAGGAAGCAGCAGAATGTGCCTCTCACATCTAGCCTTTAGGAATTCAGGTTGGCAAGTTCTATGGGGAAGCCCATTGGCGCCTTCGTTGGAAACGGGTTTGGAAATTTCAGTTTCAAAATCTCTGTGAAAAAGCGTCAGAGAAGCTTCTCCGTTTAGAATCCAGCATATCTCACTGAACCGAAGAAGTGGTAGTTAGAAGGGAGTTAGAGCTGCAAGCAGTTTGGTTTGGGAAATTAGACGCGAAATGAAACTGCAAATGCCTTCCAACAGGCTTGGAAAAGTGTGTTCTATATCTCTGCCAAACAGACTCCCCGGAGGTTGAGCTTTCAGAAGCAAGTTTAACTCTAAGGGAGGAAGCAGCAGAATGTGCCTCTCACATCTAGCCTGTAGGAATTCAGGTTGGCAAGTTCTATGGGGAAGCCCATTGCTGCCTATGGTGGAAACGGCATGGGAGATTTCAGTTTCAAAATCTCTGTGAAAAAGCGTCAGAGAAGCTTCTCCGTTTAGAATCCAGCATATCTCACTGAACCGAAGAAGTGGTAGTTAGAAGGGAGTTAGAGCTGCAAGCAGTTTGGTTTGGGAAATTAGACGCGAAATGAAACTGCAAATGCCTTAGAACAGGCTTGGAAAAGTGTGTTCTATATCTCTGCCAAACAGACTCCCCGGAGGTTGAGCTTTCAGAAGCTAGTTTAACTCTAAGGGAGGAAGCAGCAGAATGTGCCTCTCACATCTAGCCTGTAGGAATTCAGGTTGGCAAGTTCTATGTGGAAGCCCATTGCTGCCTAGGGTGGAAATGGCATGGGAGATTTCAGTTTCAAAATCTCTGTGAAAAAGCGTCAGAGAAGCTTCTCCGTTTAGAATCCAGCATATCTCACTGAACCGAAGAAGTGGTAGTTAGAAGGGAGTTAGAGCTGCAAGCAGTTTGGTTAGGGAAATTAGAAGCGAAATGACACTGCAAAGGCCTTCCAACAGGCTTGGAAAAGTGTGTTCTATACCTCTGCCAAACAGAGTCCCCGGCGGATGAGCTTTCAGAAGCAAGCTTAACTCTAAGGGAGGAAGCAGCAGAATGTGCCTCTCACATCTAGCCTGTAGGAATTCAGGTTGGCAAGTTCTATGGGGAAGCCCGTTGCTGCCTATGGTGGAAACGGCATGGGAGATTTCAGTTTCAAAATCTCTGTGAAAAAGCGTCAGAGAAGCTTTTCCGGTTAGAATCCAGCATATCTCACTGAACCGAAGAAGTGGTAGTTAGAAGAGAGTTAGAGCTGCAGCAGCTTGGTTTGGGAAATTAGACGCGAAATGAAACTGCAAATGCCTTCCAACAGGCTTGGAAAAGTGTGTTCTATATCTCTGCCAAACAGACTCCCCGGAGGTTGAGCTTTCAGAAGCTAGTTTAACTCTAAGAGAGGAAGCAGCAGAATGTGCCTCTCACATCTAGCCTGTAGGAATTCAGGTTGGCAAGTTCTATGGGGAAGCCCATTGGCGCCTTCGTTGGAAACGGGTTTGGAAATTTCAGTTTCAAAATCTCTGTGAAAAAGCGTCAGAGAAGCTTCTCCGTTTAGAATCCAGCATATCTCACTGAACCGAAGAAGTGGTACTTAGAAGGGAGTTAGAGCTGCAAGCAGTTTGGTTTGGGAAATTAGACGCGAAATGAAACTGCAAATGCCTTCCAACAGGCTTGGAAAAGTGTGTTCTATATCTCTGCCAAACAGACTCCCCGGAGGTGGAGCTTTCAGAAGCTAGTTTAACTCTAAGGGAGGAAGCAGCAGAATGAGCCTCTCATATCTAGCCTGTAGGAATTCAGGTTGGCAAGTTCTATGGGGAAGCCCGTTGGCGCCTTCGTTGGAAACGGGTTTGGAAATTTCAGTTTCAAAATCTCTGTGAAAAAGCGTCAGAGAAGCTTCCACATTTAGAATCCAGCATATCTCACTGAACCGAAGAAGTGGTAGTTACAAGGGAGTTAGAGCTGCAAGCAGTTTGGTTTGGGAAATTAGACGCGAAATGAAACTGCAAGTGCCTTCCAACAGGCTTGGAAAAGTGTGTTCTATATCTCTGCCAAACAGACTTCCCGGAGGTTGAGCTTTCAGAAGCTAGTTTAACTCTAAGGGAGGAAGCAGCAGAATGTGCCTCTCACATCTAGCCTGTAGGAATTCAGGTTGGCAAGTTCTATGGGGAAGCCCATTGGCGCCTTCGCTGGAAACGGGTTTGGAAATTTCAGTTTCAAAATCTCTGTGAAAAAGCGTCAGAGAAGCTTCCACGTTTAGAATCCAGCATATCTCACTGAACCGAAGAAGTGGTAGTTAGAAGGGAGTTAGAGCTGCAAGCAGTTTGGTTTGGGAAATTAGACGCGAAATGAAACTGCAAGTGTCTTCCAACAGGCTTGGAAAAGTGTGTTCTATATCTCTGCCAAACAGACTCCCCGGAGGTTGAGCTTTCAGAAGCTAGTTTAACTCTAAGGGAGGAAGCAGCAGAATGTGCCTCTCACATCTAGCCTGTAGGAATTCAGGTTGGCAAGTTCTATGGGGAAGCCCATTGCTGCCTATGGTGGAAACGGCATGGGAGATTTCAGTTTCAAAATCTCTGTGAAAAAGCGTCAGAGAAGCTTCTCCGTTTAGAATCCAGCATATCTCACTGAACCGAAGAAGTGGTAGTTAGAAGGGAGTTAGAGCTGCAAGCAGTTTGGTTTGGGAAATTAGACACGAAATGAAACTGCAAAGGCCTTCCAACAGGGTTGGAAAAGTGTGTTCTAAATCTCTGCCAAACAGACTCCCCGGAGGTTGAGCTTTCAGAAGCTAGTTTAACTCTAAGGGAGGAAGCAGCAGAATGTGCCTCTCACATCTAGCCTTTAGGAATTCAGGTTGGCAAGTTCTATGGGGAAGCCCATCGCTGCCTATGGTGGAAACGGCATGGGAGATTTCAGTTTCAAAATCTCTGTGAAAAAGCGTCAGAGAAGCTTCTCCGTTTAGAATCCAGCATATCTCACTGAACCGAAGAAGTGGTAGTTAGAAGGGAGTTAGAGCTGCAAGCAGTTTGGTTTGGGAAATTAGACGCGAAATGAAACTGCAAATGCCTTCCAACAGGCTTGGAAAAGTGTGTTCTATATCTCTGCCAAACAGACTCCCCGGAGGTTGAGCTTTCAGAAGCTAGTTTAACTCTACGGGAGGAAGCAGCACAATGTGCCTCTCACATCTAGCCTGTAGGAATTCAGGTTGGCAAGTTCTATGGGGAAGCCCGTTGGCGCCTTCGTTGGAAACGGGTTTGGAAATTTCAGTTTCAAAATCTCTGTGAAAAAGCGTCAGAGAAGCTTCCCCGTTTAGAATCCAGCATATCTCAGTGAACCGAAGAAGTGGTAGTAGAAGGGAGTTAGAGCTGCAAGCAGTTTGGTTTGGGAAATTAGACGCGAAATGACACTGCAAATGCTTTCCAACAGGCTTGGAAAAGTGTGTTCTATATCTCTGCCAAACAGACTCCCCGGAGGTTGAGCTTTCAGAAGCAAGTTTAACTCTAAGGGAGGAAGCAGCAGAATGTGCCTCTCACATCTAGCCTGTAGGAATTCAGGTTGGCAAGTTCTATGGGGAAGCCCATTGCTGCCTATGGTGGAAACGGCATGGGAGATTTCAGTTTCAAAATCTCTGTGAAAAAGCGTCAGAGAAGCTTCTCCGTTTAGAATCCAGCATATCTCACAGAACCGAAGAAGTGGTAGTTAGAAAGGAGTTAGAGCTGCAAGCAGTTTGGTTTGGGAAATTAGACGCGAAATGAAACTGCAAAGGCCTTCCAACAGGCTTGGAAAAGTGTGTTCTATACCTCTGCCAAACAGCGTCCCCGGAGGATGAGCTTTCAGAAGCAAGCTTAACTCTAAGGGAGGAAGCAGCAGAATGTGCCTCTCACATCTAGCCTGTAGGAATTCAGGTTGGCAAGTTCTATGGGAAGCCCATTGCTGCCTATGGTGGATACGGCATGGGAGATTTCAGTTTCAAAATCTCTGTGAAAAAGCGTCAGAGAAGCTTCTCCGTTTAGAATCCAGCATATCTCACTGAACCGAAGAAGTGGTAGTTAGAAGGGAGTTAGAGCTGCAAGCAGTTTGGTTTGGGAAATTAGACGCGAAATGAAACTGCAAATGCCTTCCAACAGGCTTGGAAAAGTGTGTTCTATATCTCTGCCAAACAAACTCCCCGGAGGTTGAGCTTTCAGAAGCTAGTTTAACTCTAAGGGAGGAAGCAGCAGAATGTGCCTCTCACATCTAGCCTTTAGGAATTCAGGTTGGCAAGTTCTATGGGGAAGCCCATTGGCGCCTTCGTTGGAAACGGGTTTGGAAATTTCAGTTTCAAAATCTCTGTGAAAAAGCGTCAGAGAAGCTTCTCCGTTTAGAATCCAGCATATCTCACTGAACCGAAGAAGTGGTAGTTAGAAGGGAGTTAGAGCTGCAAGCAGTTTGGTTTGGGAAATTAGACGCGAAATGAAACTGCAAATGCCTTCCAACAGGCTTGGAAAAGTGTGTTCTATATCTCTGCCAAACAGACTCCCCGGAGGTTGAGCTTTCAGAAGCAAGTTTAACTCTAAGGGAGGAAGCAGCAGAATGTGCCTCTCACATCTAGCCTGTAGGAATTCAGGTTGGCAAGTTCTATGGGGAAGCCCATTGCTGCCTATGGTGGAAACGGCATGGGAGATTTCAGTTTCAAAATCTCTGTGAAAAAGCGTCAGAGAAGCTTCTCCGTTTAGAATCCAGCATATCTCACTGAACCGAAGAAGTGGTAGTTAGAAGGGAGTTAGAGCTGCAAGCAGTTTGGTTTGGGAAATTAGACGCGAAATGAAACTGCAAATGCCTTAGAACAGGCTTGGAAAAGTGTGTTCTATATCTCTGCCAAACAGACTCCCCGGAGGTTGAGCTTTCAGAAGCTAGTTTAACTCTAAGGGAGGAAGCAGCAGAATGTGCCTCTCACATCTAGCCTGTAGGAATTCAGGTTGGCAAGTTCTATGGGGAAGCCCATTGGCGCCTTCGTTGGAAACGGGTTTGGAAATTTCAGTTTCAAAATCTCTGTGAAAAAGCGTCAGAGAAGCTTCCACGTTTAGAATCCAGCATATCTCACAGAACCGAAGAAGTGGTAGTTACAAGGGAGTTAGAGCTGCAAGCAGTTTGGTTTGGGAAATTAGACGCGAAATGAAACTGCAAATGCCTTCCAACAGGCTTGGAAAATTGTGTTCTATATCTCTGCCAAACAGACTCCCCGGAGGTTGAGCTTTCAGAAGTTAGTTTAACTCTAAGGGAGGAAGCAGCAGAATGAGCCTCTCATATCTAGCCTGTAGGAATTCAGGTTGGCAAGTTCTATGGGGAAGCCCGTTGGCGCCTTCGTTGGAAATGGGTTTGGAAATTTCAGTTTCAAAATCTCTGTGAAAAAGCGTCAGAGAAGCTTCCACATTTAGAATCCAGCATATCTCACTGAACCGAAGAAGTGGTAGTTACAAGGGAGTTAGAGCTGCAAGCAGTTTGGTTTGGGAAATTAGACGCGAAATGAAACTGCAAGTGCCTTCCAACAGGCTTGGAAAAGTGTGTTCTATATCTCTGCCAAACAGACTCCCCGGAGGTTGAGCTTTCAGAAGCTAGTTTAACTCTAAGGGAGGAAGCAGCAGAATGTGCCTCTCACATCTAGCCTGTAGGAATTCAGGTTGGCAAGTTCTATGGGGAAGCCCATTGGCGGCTTCGCTGGAAACGGGTTTGGAAATTTCAGTTTCAAAATCTCTGTGAAAAAGCGTCAGAGAAGCTTCCACGTTTAGAATCCAGCATATCTCACTGAACCGAAGAAGTGGTAGTTAGAAGGGAGTTAGAGCAGCAAGCAGTTTGGTTTGGGAAATTAGACGCGAAATGAAACTGCAAGTGTCTTCCAACAGGCTTGGAAAAGTGTGTTCTATATCTCTGCCAAACAGACTCCCCGGAGGTTGAGCTTTCAGAAGCTAGTTTAACTCTAAGGGAGGAAGCAGCAGAATGTGCCTCTCACATCTAGCCTGTAGGAATTCAGGTTGGCAAGTTCTATGGGGAAGCCCATTGCTGCCTATGGTGGAAACGGCATGGGAGATTTCAGTTTCAAAATCTCTGTGAAAAAGCGTCAGAGAAGCTTCTCCGTTTAGAATCCAGCATATCTCACTGAACCGAAGAAGTGGTAGTTAGAAGGGAGTTAGAGCTGCAAGCAGTTTGGTTTGGGAAATTAGACACGAAATGAAACTGCAAAGGCCTTCCAACAGGCTTGGAAAAGTGTGTTCTAAATCTCTGCCAAACAGACTCCCCGGAGGTTGAGCTTTCAGAAGCTAGTTTAACTCTAAGGGAGGAAGCAGCAGAATGTGCCTCTCACATCTAGCCTGTAGGAATTCAGGTTGGCAAGTTCTATGGGAAGCCCATTGCTGCCTATGGTGGATACGGCATGGGAGATTTCAGTTTCAAAATCTCTGTGAAAAAGCGTCAGAGAAGCTTCTCCGTTTAGAATCCAGCATATCTCACTGAACCGAAGAAGTGGTAGTTAGAAGGGAGTTAGAGCTGCAAGCAGTTTGGTTTGGGAAATTAGACGCGAAATGAAACTGCAAATGCCTTCCAACAGGCTTGGAAAAGTGTGTTCTATATCTCTGCCAAACAGACTCCCCGGAGGTTGAGCTTTCAGAAGCTAGTTTAACTCTACGGGAGGAAGCAGCACAATGTGCCTCTCACATCTAGCCTGTAGGAATTCAGGTTGGCAAGTTCTATGGGGAAGCCCGTTGGCGCCTTCGTTGGAAACGGGTTTGGAAATTTCAGTTTCAAAATCTCTGTGAAAAAGCGTCAGAGAAGCTTCTCCGTTTAGAATCCAGCATATCTCACTGAACCGAAGAAGTGGTAGTTAGAAGGGAGTTAGAGCTGCAAGCAGTTTGGTTTGGGAAATTAGACGCGAAATGAAACTGCAAATGCCTTCCAACAGGCTTGGAAAAGTGTGTTCTATACCTCTGCCAAACAGCGTCCCCGGAGGTTGAGCTTTGAGAAGCTAGTTTAACTCTAAGGGAGGAAGCAGCAGAATGTGCCTCTCACATCTAGCCTGTAGGAATTCAGGTTGGCAAGTTCTATGGGAAGCCCATTACTGCCTATGGTGGATACGGCATGGGAGATTTCAGTTTCAAAATCTCTGTGAAAAAGCGTCAGAGAAGCTTCTCCGTTTAGAATCCAGCATATCTCACTGAACCGAAGAAGTGGTAGTTAGAAGGGAGTTAGAGCTGCAAGCAGTTTGGTTTGGGAAATTAGACGCGAAATGAAACTGCAAATGCCTTCCAACAGGCTTGGAAAAGTGTGTTCTATATCTCTGCCAAACAGACTCCCCGGAGGTTGAGCTTTCAGAAGCAAGTTTAACTCTAAGGGAGGAAGCAGCAGAATGTGCCTCTCACATCTAGCCTGTAGGAATTCAGGTTGGCAAGTTCTATGGGGAAGCCCATTGCTGCCTATGGTGGAAACGGCATGGGAGATTTCAGTTTCAAAATCTCTGTGAAAAAGCGTCAGAGAAGCTTCTCCGTTTAGAATCCAGCATATCTCACTGAACCGAAGAAGTGGTAGTTAGAAGGGAGTTAGAGCTGCAAGCAGTTTGGTTTGGGAAATTAGACGCGAAATGAAACTGCAAGTGCCTTCCAACAGGCTTGGAAAATTGTGTTCTATATCTCTGCCAAACAGACTCCCCGGAGGTTGAGCTTTCAGAAGTTAGTTTAACTCTAAGGGAGGAAGCAGCAGAATGTGCCTCTCATATCTAGCCTGTAGGAATTCAGGTTGGCAAGTTCTATGGGGAAGCCCGTTGGCGCCTTCGTTGGAAACGGGTTTGGAAATTTCAGTTTCAAAATCTCTGTGAAAAAGCGTCAGAGAAGCTTCCACATTTAGAATCCAGCATATCTCACTGAACCGAAGAAGTGGTAGTTACAAGGGAGTTAGAGCTGCAAGCCGTTTGGTTTGGGAAATTAGACGCGAAATGAAACTGCAAGTGCCTTCCAACAGGCTTGGAAAAGTGTGTTCTATATCTCTGCCAAACAGACTCCCCGGAGGTTGAGCTTTCAGAAGCTAGTTTAACTCTAAGGGAGGAAGCAGCAGAATGTGCCTCTCACATCTAGCCTGTAGGAATTCAGGTTGGCAAGTTCTATGGGGAAGCCCATTGGCGCCTTCGCTGGAAACGGGTTTGGAAATTTCAGTTTCAAAATCTCTGTGAAAAAGCGTCAGAGAAGCTTCCACGTTTAGAATCCAGCATATCTCACTGAACCGAAGAAGTGGTAGTTAGAAGGGAGTTAGAGCTGCAAGCAGTTTGGTTTGGGAAATTAGACGCGAAATGAAACTGCAAGTGTCTTCCAACAGGCTTGGAAAAGTGTGTTCTATATCTCTGCCAAACAGACTCCCCGGAGGTTGAGCTTTCAGAAGCTAGTTTAACTCTAAGGGAGGAAGCAGCAGAATGTGCCTCTCACATCTAGCCTGTAGGAATTCAGGTTGGCAAGTTCTATGGGGAAGCCCATTGCTGCCTATGGTGGAAACGGCATGGGAGATTTCAGTTTCAAAATCTCTGTGAAAAAGCGTCAGAGAAGCTTCTCCGTTTAGAATCCAGCATATCTCACTGAACCGAAGAAGTGGTAGTTAGAAGGGAGTTAGAGCTGCAAGCAGTTTGGTTTGGGAAATTAGACACGAAATGAAACTGCAAAGGCCTTCCAACAGGCTTGGAAAAGTGTCTTCTAAATCTCTGCCAAACAGACTCCCCGGAGGTTGAGCTTTCAGAAGCTAGTTTAACTCTAAGGGAGGAAGCAGCAGAATGTGCCTCTCACATCTAGCCTGTAGGAATTCAGGTTGGCAAGTTCTATGGGGAAGCCCATTGCTGCCTATGGTGGAAACGGCATGGGAGATTTCAGTTTCAAAATCTCTGTGAAAAAGCGTCAGAGAAGCTTCTCCGTTTAGAATCCAGCATATCTCACTGAACCGAAGAAGTGGTAGTTAGAAGGGAGTTAGAGCTGCAAGCAGTTTGGTTTGGGAATTTAGACGCGAAATGAAACTGCAAATGCCTTCCAACAGGCTTGGAAAAGTGTGTTCTATATCTCTGCCAAACAGACTCCCCAGAGGTTGAGCTTTCAGAAGCTAGTTTAACTCTACGGGAGGAAGCAGCACAATGTGCCTCTCACATCTAGCCTGTAGGAATTCAGGTTGGCAAGTTCTATGGGGAAGCCCGTTGGCGCCTTCGTTGGAAACGGGTTTGGAAATTTCAGTTTCAAAATCTCTGTGAAAAAGCGTCAGAGAAGCTTCCCCGTTTAGAATCCAGCATATCTCAGTGAACCGAAGAAGTGGTAGTAGAAGGGAGTTAGAGCTGCAAGCAGTTTGGTTTGGGAAATTAGACGCGAAATGACACTGCAAATGCTTTCCAACAGGCTTGGAAAATTGTGTTCTATATCTCTGCCAAACAGACTCCCCGGAGGTTGAGCTTTCAGAAGCAAGTTTAACTCTAAGGGAGGAAGCAGCAGAATGTGCCTCTCACATCTAGCCTGTAGGAATTCAGGTTGGCAAGTTCTATGGGGAAGCCCATTGCTGCCTATGGTGGAAACGGCATGGGAGATTTCAGTTTCAAAATCTCTGTGAAAAAGCGTCAGAGAAGCTTCTCCGTTTAGAATCCAGCATATCTCACAGAACCGAAGAAGTGGTAGTTAGAAAGGAGTTAGAGCTGCAAGCAGTTTGGTTTGGGAAATTAGACGCGAAATGAAACTGCAAAGGCCTTCCAACAGGCTTGGAAAAGTGTGTTCTATACCTCTGCCAAACAGCGTCCCCGGAGGATGAGCTTTCAGAAGCAAGCTTAACTCTAAGGGAGGAAGCAGCAGAATGTGCCTCTCACATCTAGCCTGTAGGAATTCAGGTTGGCAAGTTCTATGGGAAGCCCATTGCTGCCTATGGTGGATACGGCATGGGAGATTTCAGTTTCAAAATCTCTGTGAAAAAGCGTCAGAGAAGCTTCTCCGTTTAGAATCCAGCATATCTCACTGAACCGAAGAAGTGGTAGTTAGAAGGGAGTTAGAGCTGCAAGCAGTTTGGTTTGGGAAATTAGACGCGAAATGAAACTGCAAATGCCTTCCAACAGGCTTGGAAAAGTGTGTTCTATATCTCTGCCAAACAAACTCCCCGGAGGTTGAGCTTTCAGAAGCTAGTTTAACTCTAAGGGAGGAAGCAGCAGAATGTGCCTCTCACATCTAGCCTTTAGGAATTCAGGTTGGCAAGTTCTATGGGGAAGCCCATTGGCGCCTTCGTTGGAAACGGGTTTGGAAATTTCAGTTTCAAAATCTCTGTGAAAAAGCGTCAGAGAAGCTTCTCCGTTTAGAATCCAGCATATCTCACTGAACCGAAGAAGTGGTAGTTAGAAGGGAGTTAGAGCTGCAAGCAGTTTGGTTTGGGAAATTAGACGCGAAATGAAACTGCAAATGCCTTCCAACAGGCTTGGAAAAGTGTGTTCTATATCTCTGCCAAACAGACTCCCCGGAGGTTGAGCTTTCAGAAGCTAGTTTAACTCTAAGGGAGGAAGCAGCAGAATGTGCCTCTCACATCTAGCCTGTAGGAATTCAGGTTGGCAAGTTCTATGGTGAAGCCCATTGCTGCCTATGGTGGAAACGGCATGGGAGATTTCAGTTTCAAAATCTCTGTGAAAAAGCGTCAGAGAAGCTTCTCCGTTTAGAATCCAGCATATCTCACAGAACCGAAGAAGTGGTAGTTAGAAGGGAGTTAGAGCTGCAAGCAGTTTGGTTTGGGAAATTAGACGCGAAATGAAACTGCAAGTGCCTTCCAACAGGCTTGGAAAAGTGTGTTCTATATCTCTGCCAAACAGACTCCCCGGAGGTTGAGCTTTCAGAAGCTAGTTTAACTCTAAGGGAGGAAGCAGCAGAATGTGCCTCTCACATCTAGCCTGTAGGAATTCAGGTTGGCAAGTTCTATGGGGAAGCCCATTGCTGCCTATGGTGGAAACGGCATGGGAGATTTCAGTTTCAAAATCTCTGTGAAAAAGCGTCAGAGAAGCTTCTCCGTTTAGAATCCAGCATATCTCACAGAACCGAAGAAGTGGTAGTTAGAAAGGAGTTAGAGCTGCAAGCAGTTTGGTTTGGGAAATTAGACGCGAAATGAAACTGCAAAGGCCTTCCAACAGGCTTGGAAAAGTGTGTTCTATACCTCTGCCAAACAGCGTCCCCGGAGGATGAGCTTTCAGAAGCAAGCTTAACTCTAAGGGAGGAAGCAGCAGAATGTGCCTCTCACATCTAGCCTGTAGGAATTCAGGTTGGCAAGTTCTATGGGAAGCCCATTGCTGCCTATGGTGGATACGGCATGGGAGATTTCAGTTTCAAAATCTCTGTGAAAAAGCGTCAGAGAAGCTTCTCCGTTTAGAATCCAGCATATCTCACTGAACCGAAGAAGTGGTAGTTAGAAGGGAGTTAGAGCTGCAAGCAGTTTGGTTTGGGAAATTAGACGCGAAATGAAACTGCAAATGCCTTCCAACAGGCTTGGAAAAGTGTGTTCTATATCTCTGCCAAACAAACTCCCCGGAGGTTGAGCTTTCAGAAGCTAGTTTAACTCTAAGGGAGGAAGCAGCAGAATGTGCCTCTCACATCTAGCCTTTAGGAATTCAGGTTGGCAAGTTCTATGGGGAAGCCCATTGGCGCCTTCGTTGGAAACGGGTTTGGAAATTTCAGTTTCAAAATCTCTGTGAAAAAGCGTCAGAGAAGCTTCTCCGTTTAGAATCCAGCATATCTCACTGAACCGAAGAAGTGGTAGTTAGAAGGGAGTTAGAGCTGCAAGCAGTTTGGTTTGGGAAATTAGACGCGAAATGAAACTGCAAATGCCTTCCAACAGGCTTGGAAAAGTGTGTTCTATATCTCTGCCAAACAGACTCCCCGGAGGTTGAGCTTTCAGAAGCTAGTTTAACTCTAAGGGAGGAAGCAGCAGAATGTGCCTCTCACATCTAGCCTTTAGGAATTCAGGTTGGCAAGTTCTATGGGGAAGCCCATTGGCGCCTTCGTTGGAAACGGGTTTGGAAATTTCAGTTTCAAAATCTCTGTGAAAAAGCGTCAGAGAAGCTTCTCCGTTTAGAATCCAGCATATCTCACTGAACCGAAGAAGTGGTAGTTAGAAGGGAGTTAGAGCTGCAAGCAGTTTGGTTTGGGAAATTAGACGCGAAATGAAACTGCAAATGCCTTCCAACAGGCTTGGAAAAGTGTGTTCTATATCTCTGCCAAACAGACTCCCCGGAGGTTGAGCTTTCAGAAGCTAGTTTAACTCTAAGGGAGGAAGCAGCAGAATGTGCCTCTCACATCTAGCCTGTAGGAATTCAGGTTGGCAAGTTCTACGGGGAAGCCCATTGCTGCCTATGGTGGAAACGGCATGGGAGATTACAGTTTCAAAATCTCTGTGAAAAAGCGTCAGAGAAGCTTCTCCGTTTAGAATCCAACATATCTCACAGAACCGAAGAAGTGGTAGTTACAAGGGAGTTAGAGCTGCAAGCAGTTTGGTTTGGGAAATTAGACGCGAAATGAAACTGCAAGTGCCTTCCAACAGGCTTGGAAAATTGTGTTCTATATCTCTGCCAAACAGACTCCCCGGAGGTTGAGCTTTCAGAAGTTAGTTTATCTCTAAGGGAGGAAGCAGCAGAATGAGCCTCTCATATCTAGCCTGTAGGAATTCAGGTTGACAAGTTCTATGGGGAAGCCCGTTGGCGCCTTCGTTGGAAACGGGTTTGGAAATTTCAGTTTCAAAATCTCTGTGAAAAAGCGTCAGAGAAGCTTCCACATTTAGAATCCAGCATATCTCACTGAACCGAAGAAGTGGTAGTTACAAGGGAGTTAGAGCTGCAAGCAGTTTGGTTTGGGAAATTAGACGCGAAATGAAACTGCAAGTGCCTTCCAACAGGCTTGGAAAAGTGTGTTCTATATCTCTGCCAAACAGACTCCCCGGAGGTTGAGCTTTCAGAAGCTAGTTTAACTCTAAGGGAGGAAGCAGCAGAATGTGCCTCTCACATCTAGCCTGTAGGAATTCAGGTTGGCAAGTTCTATGGGGAAGCCCATTGGCGCCTTCGCTGGAAACGGGTTTGGAAATTTCAGTTTCAAAATCTCTGTGAAAAAGCGTCAGAGAAGCTTCCACGTTTAGAATCCAGCATATCTCACTGAACCGAAGAAGTGGTAGTTAGAAGGGAGTTAGAGCTGCAAGCAGTTTGGTTTGGGAAATTAGACGCGAAATGAAACTGCAAGTGTCTTCCAACAGGCTTGGAAAAGTGTGTTCTATATCTCTGCCAAACAGACTCCCCGGAGGTTGAGCTTTCAGAAGCTAGTTTAACTCTAAGGGAGGAAGCAGCAGAATGTGCCTCTCACATCTAGCCTGTAGGAATTCAGGTTGGCAAGTTCTATGGGGAAGCCCATTGCTGCCTATGGTGGAAACGGCATGGGAGATTTCAGTTTCAAAATCTCTGTGAAAAAGCGTCAGAGAAGCTTCTCCGTTTAGAATCCAGCATATCTCACAGAACCGAAGAAGTGGTAGTTAGAAAGGAGTTAGAGCTGCAAGCAGTTTGGTTTGGGAAATTAGACGCGAAATGAAACTGCAAAGGCCTTCCAACAGGCTTGGAAAAGTGTGTTCTATACCTCTGCCAAACAGCGTCCCCGGAGGATGAGCTTTCAGAAGCAAGCTTAACTCTAAGGGAGGAAGCAGCAGAATGTGCCTCTCACATCTAGCCTGTAGGAATTCAGGTTGGCAAGTTCTATGGGAAGCCCATTGCTGCCTATGGTGGATACGGCATGGGAGATTTCAGTTTCAAAATCTCTGTGAAAAAGCGTCAGAGAAGCTTCTCCGTTTAGAATCCAGCATATCTCACTGAACCGAAGAAGTGGTAGTTAGAAGGGAGTTAGAGCTGCAAGCAGTTTGGTTTGGGAAATTAGACGCGAAATGAAACTGCAAATGCCTTCCAACAAGCTTGGAAAAGTGTGTTCTATATCTCTGCCAAACAGACTCCCCGGAGGTTGAGCTTTCAGAAGCTAGTTTAACTCTAAGGGAGGAAGCAGCAGAATGTGCCTCTCACATCTAGCCTGTAGGAATTCAGGTTGGCAAGTTCTACGGGGAAGCCCATTGCTGCCTATGGTGGAAACGGCATGGGAGATTACAGTTTCAAAATCTCTGTGAAAAAGCGTCAGAGAAGCTTCTCCGTTTAGAATCCAGCATATCTTACTGAACCGAAGAAGTGGTAGTTAGAAGGGAGTTAGAGCTGCAAGCAGTTTGGTTTGGGAAATTAGACGCGAAATGAAACTGCAAAGGCCTTCCAACAGGCTTGGAAAAGTGTGTTCTATATCTCTGCCAAACAGACTCCCCGGATGTTGAGCTTTCAGAAGCTAGTTTAACTCTAAGGGAGGAAGCAGCAGAATGTGCCTCTCACATCTAGCCTGTAGGAATTCAGGTTGGCAAGTTCTACGGGGAAGCCCATTGCTGCCTATGGTGGAAACGGCATGGGAGATTACAGTTTCAAAATCTCTGTGAAAAAGCGTCAGAGAAGCTTCTCCGTTTAGAATCCAGCATATCTCACAGAACCGAAGAAGTGGTAGTTACAAGGGAGTTAGAGCTGCAAGCAGTTTGGTTTGGGAAATTAGACGCGAAATGAAACTGCAAGTGCCTTCCAACAGGCTTGGAAAATTGTGTTCTATATCTCTGCCAAACAGACTCCCCGGAGGTTGAGCTTTCAGAAGTTAGTTTATCTCTAAGGGAGGAAGCAGCAGAATGAGCCTCTCATATCTAGCCTGTAGGAATTCAGGTTGGCAAGTTCTATCGGGAAGCCCGTTGGCGCCTTCGTTGGAAACGGGTTTGGAAATTTCAGTTTCAAAATCTCTGTGAAAAAGCGTCAGAGAAGCTTCCACATTTAGAATCCAGCATATCTCACTGAACCGAAGAAGTGGTAGTTACAAGGGAGTTAGAGCTGCAAGCAGTTTGGTTTGGGAAATTAGACGCGAAATGAAACTGCAAGTGCCTTCCAACAGGCTTGGAAAAGTGTGTTCTATATCTCTGCCAAACAGACTCCCCGGAGGTTGAGCTTTCAGAAGCTAGTTTAACTCTAAGGGAGGAAGCAGCAGAATGTGCCTCTCACATCTAGCCTGTAGGAATTCAGGTTGGCAAGTTCTATGGGGAAGCCCATTGGCGCCTTCGCTGGAAACGGGTTTGGAAATTTCAGTTTCAAAATCTCTGTGAAAAAGCGTCAGAGAAGCTTCCACGTTTAGAATCCAGCATATCTCACTGAACCGAAGAAGTGGTAGTTAGAAGGGAGTTAGAGCTGCAAGCAGTTTGGTTTGGGAAATTAGACGCGAAATGAAACTGCAAGTGTCTTCCAACAGGCTTGGAAAAGTGTGTTCTATATCTCTGCCAAACAGACTCCCCGGAGGTTGAGCTTTCAGAAGCTAGTTTAACTCTAAGGGAGGAAGCAGCAGAATGTGCCTCTCACATCTAGCCTGTAGGAATTCAGGTTGGCAAGTTCTACGGGGAAGCCCATTGCTGCCTATGGTGGAAACGGCATGGGAGATTACAGTTTCAAAATCTCTGTGAAAAAGCGTCAGAGAAGCTTCTCCGTTTAGAATCCAGCATATCTCACAGAACCGAAGAAGTGGTAGTTACAAGGGAGTTAGAGCTGCAAGCAGTTTGGTTTGGGAAATTAGACGCGAAATGAAACTGCAAGTGCCTTCCAACAGGCTTGGAAAATTGTGTTCTATATCTCTGCCAAACAGACTCCCCGGAGGTTGAGCTTTCAGAAGTTAGTTTATCTCTAAGGGAGGAAGCAGCAGAATGAGCCTCTCATATCTAGCCTGTAGGAATTCAGGTTGGCAAGTTCTATCGGGAAGCCCGTTGGCGCCTTCGTTGGAAACGGGTTTGGAAATTTCAGTTTCAAAATCTCTGTGAAAAAGCGTCAGAGAAGCTTCCACATTTAGAATCCAGCATATCTCACTGAACCGAAGAAGTGGTAGTTACAAGGGAGTTAGAGCTGCAAGCAGTTTGGTTTGGGAAATTAGACGCGAAATGAAACTGCAAGTGCCTTCCAACAGGCTTGGAAAAGTGTGTTCTATATCTCTGCCAAACAGACTCCCCGGAGGTTGAGCTTTCAGAAGCTAGTTTAACTCTAAGGGAGGAAGCAGCAGAATGTGCCTCTCACATCTAGCCTGTAGGAATTCAGGTTGGCAAGTTCTATGGGGAAGCCCATTGGCGCCTTCGCTGGAAACGGGTTTGGAAATTTCAGTTTCAAAATCTCTGTGAAAAAGCGTCAGAGAAGCTTCCACGTTTAGAATCCAGCATATCTCACTGAACCGAAGAAGTGGTAGTTAGAAGGGAGTTAGAGCTGCAAGCAGTTTGGTTTGGGAAATTAGACGCGAAATGAAACTGCAAGTGTCTTCCAACAGGCTTGGAAAAGTGTGTTCTATATCTCTGCCAAACAGACTCCCCGGAGGTTGAGCTTTCAGAAGCTAGTTTAACTCTAAGGGAGGAAGCAGCAGAATGTGCCTCTCACATCTAGCCTGTAGGAATTCAGGTTGGCAAGTTCTATGGGGAAGCCCATTGCTGCCTATGGTGGAAACGGCATGGGAGATTTCAGTTTCAAAATCTCTGTGAAAAAGCGTCAGAGAAGCTTCTCCGTTTAGAATCCAGCATATCTCACAGAACCGAAGAAGTGGTAGTTAGAAAGGAGTTAGAGCTCCAAGCAGTTTGGTTTGGGAAATTAGACGCGAAATGAAACTGCAAAGGCCTTCCAACAGGCTTGGAAAAGTGTGTTCTATACCTCTGCCAAACAGCGTCCCCGGAGGATGAGCTTTCAGAAGCAAGCTTAACTCTAAGGGAGGAAGCAGCAGAATGTGCCTCTCACATCTAGCCTGTAGGAATTCAGGTTGGCAAGTTCTATGGGAAGCCCATTGCTGCCTATGGTGGATACGGCATGGGAGATTTCAGTTTCAAAATCTCTGTGAAAAAGCGTCAGAGAAGCTTCTCCGTTTAGAATCCAGCATATCTCACTGAACCGAAGAAGTGGTAGTTAGAAGGGAGTTAGAGCTGCAAGCAGTTTGGTTTGGGAAATTAGACGCGAAATGAAACTGCAAATGCCTTCCAACAGGCTTGGAAAAGTGTGTTCTATATCTCTGCCAAACAAACTCCCCGGAGGTTGAGCTTTCAGAAGCTAGTTTAACTCTAAGGGAGGAAGCAGCAGAATGTGCCTCTCACATCTAGCCTTTAGGAATTCAGGTTGGCAAGTTCTATGGGGAAGCCCATTGGCGCCTTCGTTGGAAACGGGTTTGGAAATTTCAGTTTCAAAATCTCTGTGAAAAAGCGTCAGAGAAGCTTCTCCGTTTAGAATCCAGCATATCTCACTGAACCGAAGAAGTGGTAGTTAGAAGGGAGTTAGAGCTGCAAGCAGTTTGGTTTGGGAAATTAGACGCGAAATGAAACTGTAAGTGCCTTCCAGCAGGCTTGAAAAAGTGTGTTCTATATCTCTGCCAAACAGACTCCCCGGAGGTTGAGCTTTCAGAAGCTAGTTTAACTCTAAGGGAGGAAGCAGCAGAATGTGCCTCTCACATCTAGCCTGTAGGAATTCAGGTTGGCAAGTTCTATGGGGAAGCCCATTGCTGCCTATGGTGGAAACGGCATGGGAGATTTCAGTTTCAAAATCTCTGTGAAAAAGCGTCAGAGAAGCTTCTCCGTTTAGAATCCAGCATATCTCACTGAACCGAAGAAGTGGTAGTTAGAAGGGAGTTAGAGCTGAAAGCAGTTTGGTTTGGGAAATTAGACGTGAAATGAAACTGCAAAGGCCTTCCAACAGGCTTGGAAAAGTGTGTTCTATATCTCTGCCAAACAGACTCCCCGGAGGTTGAGCTTTCAGAAGCTAGTTTAACTCTAAGGGAGGAAGCAGCAGAATGTGCCTCTCACATCTAGCCTGTAGGAATTCGGGTTGGCAAGTTCTATGGGGAAGCCCGTTGCTGCCTATGGTGGATACGGCATGGGAGATTTCAGTTTCAAAATCTCTGTGAAAAAGCGTCAGAGAAGCTTCTCCGTTTAGAATCCAGCATATCTCACTGAACCGAAGAAGTGGTAGTTAGAAGGGAGTTAGAGCTGCAAGCAGTTTGGTCTGGGAAATTAGACGCGAAATGAAACTGCAAAGGCCTTCCAAGAGGCTTGGAAAAGTGTGTTCTAAATCTTTGCCAAACAGACTCCCCGGAGGATGAGCTTTCAGAAGCAAGTTTAACTCTTAGGGTGGAAGCAGCAGAATGTGCCTCTCACATCTATCCTGTAGTAATTCAGGTTGGCAAGTTCTATGGGGAAGCCCATTGCTGCCTATGGTGGAAACGGGTTAGGGTTAGGGTTAGGGTTAGGGTTAGGGTTAGGGTTAGGGTTAGGGTTAGGGTTAGGGTTAGGGTTAGGGTTAGGGTTAGGGTTAGGGTTAGGGTTAGGGTTAGGGTTAGGGTTAGGGTTAGGGTTAGGGTTAGGGTTAGGGTTAGGGTTAGGGTTAGGGTTAGGGTTAGGGTTAGGGTTAGGGTTAGGGTTAGGGTTAGGGTTAGGGTTAGGGTTAGGGTTAGGGTTAGGGTTAGGGTTAGGGTTAGGGTTAGGGTTAGGGTTAGGGTTAGGGTTAGGGTTAGGGTTAGGGTTAGGGTTAGGGTTAGGGTTAGGGTTAGGGTTAGGGTTAGGGTTAGGGTTAGGGTTAGGGTTAGGGTTAGGGTTAGGGTTAGGGTTAGGGTTAGGGTTAGGGTTAGGGTTAGGGTTAGGGTTAGGGTTAGGGTTAGGGTTAGGGTTAGGGTTAGGGTTAGGGTTAGGGTTAGGGTTAGGGTTAGGGTTAGGGTTAGGGTTAGGGTTAGGGTTAGGGTTAGGGTTAGGGTTAGGGTTAGGGTTAGGGTTAGGGTTAGGGTTAGGGTTAGGGTTAGGGTTAGGGTTAGGGTTAGGGTTAGGGTTAGGGTTAGGGTTAGGGTTAGGGTTAGGGTTAGGGTTAGGGTTAGGGTTAGGGTTAGGGTTAGGGTTAGGGTTAGGGTTAGGGTTAGGGTTAGGGTTAGGGTTAGGGTTAGGGTTAGGGTTAGGGTTAGGGTTAGGGTTAGGGTTAGGGTTAGGGTTAGGGTTAGGGTTAGGGTTAGGGTTAGGGTTAGGGTTAGGGTTAGGGTTAGGGTTAGGGTTAGGGTTAGGGTTAGGGTTAGGGTTAGGGTTAGGGTTAGGGTTAGGGTTAGGGTTAGGGTTAGGGTTAGGGTTAGGGTTAGGGTTAGGGTTAGGGTTAGGGTTAGGGTTAGGGTTAGGGTTAGGGTTAGGGTTAGGGTTAGGGTTAGGGTTAGGGTTAGGGTTAGGGTTAGGGTTAGGGTTAGGGTTAGGGTTAGGGTTAGGGTTAGGGTTAGGGTTAGGGTTAGGGTTAGGGTTAGGGTTAGGGTTAGGGTTAGGGTTAGGGTTAGGGTTAGGGTTAGGGTTAGGGTTAGGGTTAGGGTTAGGGTTAGGGTTAGGGTTAGGGTTAGGGTTAGGGTTAGGGTTAGGGTTAGGGTTAGGGTTAGGGTTAGGGTTAGGGTTAGGGTTAGGGTTAGGGTTAGGGTTAGGGTTAGGGTTAGGGTTAGGGTTAGGGTTAGGGTTAGGGTTAGGGTTAGGGTTAGGGTTAGGGTTAGGGTTAGGGTTAGGGTTAGGGTTAGGGTTAGGGTTAGGGTTAGGGTTAGGGTTAGGGTTAGGGTTAGGGTTAGGGTTAGGGTTAGGGTTAGGGTTAGGGTTAGGGTTAGGGTTAGGGTTAGGGTTAGGGTTAGGGTTAGGGTTAGGGTTAGGGTTAGGGTTAGGGTTAGGGTTAGGGTTAGGGTTAGGGTTAGGGTTAGGGTTAGGGTTAGGGTTAGGGTTAGGGTTAGGGTTAGGGTTAGGGTTAGGGTTAGGGTTAGGGTTAGGGTTAGGGTTAGGGTTAGGGTTAGGGTTAGGGTTAGGGTTAGGGTTAGGGTTAGGGTTAGGGTTAGGGTTAGGGTTAGGGTTAGGGTTAGGGTTAGGGTTAGGGTTAGGGTTAGGGTTAGGGTTAGGGTTAGGGTTAGGGTTAGGGTTAGGGTTAGGGTTAGGGTTAGGGTTAGGGTTAGGGTTAGGGTTAGGGTTAGGGTTAGGGTTAGGGTTAGGGTTAGGGTTAGGGTTAGGGTTAGGGTTAGGGTTAGGGTTAGGGTTAGGGTTAGGGTTAGGGTTAGGGTTAGGGTTAGGGTTAGGGTTAGGGTTAGGGTTAGGGTTAGGGTTAGGGTTAGGGTTAGGGTTAGGGTTAGGGTTAGGGTTAGGGTTAGGGTTAGGGTTAGGGTTAGGGTTAGGGTTAGGGTTAGGGTTAGGGTTAGGGTTAGGGTTAGGGTTAGGGTTAGGGTTAGGGTTAGGGTTAGGGTTAGGGTTAGGGTTAGGGTTAGGGTTAGGGTTAGGGTTAGGGTTAGGGTTAGGGTTAGGGTTAGGGTTAGGGTTAGGGTTAGGGTTAGGGTTAGGGTTAGGGTTAGGGTTAGGGTTAGGGTTAGGGTTAGGGTTAGGGTTAGGGTTAGGGTTAGGGTTAGGGTTAGGGTTAGGGTTAGGGTTAGGGTTAGGGTTAGGGTTAGGGTTAGGGTTAGGGTTAGGGTTAGGGTTAGGGTTAGGGTTAGGGTTAGGGTTAGGGTTAGGGTTAGGGTTAGGGTTAGGGTTAGGGTTAGGGTTAGGGTTAGGGTTAGGGTTAGGGTTAGGGTTAGGGTTAGGGTTAGGGTTAGGGTTAGGGTTAGGGTTAGGGTTAGGGTTAGGGTTAGGGTTAGGGTTAGGGTTAGGGTTAGGGTTAGGGTTAGGGTTAGGGTTAGGGTTAGGGTTAGGGTTAGGGTTAGGGTTAGGGTTAGGGTTAGGGTTAGGGTTAGGGTTAGGGTTAGGGTTAGGGTTAGGGTTAGGGTTAGGGTTAGGGTTAGGGTTAGGGTTAGGGTTAGGGTTAGGGTTAGGGTTAGGGTTAGGGTTAGGGTTAGGGTTAGGGTTAGGGTTAGGGTTAGGGTTAGGGTTAGGGTTAGGGTTAGGGTTAGGGTTAGGGTTAGGGTTAGGGTTAGGGTTAGGGTTAGGGTTAGGGTTAGGGTTAGGGTTAGGGTTAGGGTTAGGGTTAGGGTTAGGGTTAGGGTTAGGGTTAGGGTTAGGGTTAGGGTTAGGGTTAGGGTTAGGGTTAGGGTTAGGGTTAGGGTTAGGGTTAGGGTTAGGGTTAGGGTTAGGGTTAGGGTTAGGGTTAGGGTTAGGGTTAGGGTTAGGGTTAGGGTTAGGGTTAGGGTTAGGGTTAGGGTTAGGGTTAGGGTTAGGGTTAGGGTTAGGGTTAGGGTTAGGGTTAGGGTTAGGGTTAGGGTTAGGGTTAGGGTTAGGGTTAGGGTTAGGGTTAGGGTTAGGGTTAGGGTTAGGGTTAGGGTTAGGGTTAGGGTTAGGGTTAGGGTTAGGGTTAGGGTTAGGGTTAGGGTTAGGGTTAGGGTTAGGGTTAGGGTTAGGGTTAGGGTTAGGGTTAGGGTTAGGGTTAGGGTTAGGGTTAGGGTTAGGGTTAGGGTTAGGGTTAGGGTTAGGGTTAGGGTTAGGGTTAGGGTTAGGGTTAGGGTTAGGGTTAGGGTTAGGGTTAGGGTTAGGGTTAGGGTTAGGGTTAGGGTTAGGGTTAGGGTTAGGGTTAGGGTTAGGGTTAGGGTTAGGGTTAGGGTTAGGGTTAGGGTTAGGGTTAGGGTTAGGGTTAGGGTTAGGGTTAGGGTTAGGGTTAGGGTTAGGGTTAGGGTTAGGGTTAGGGTTAGGGTTAGGGTTAGGGTTAGGGTTAGGGTTAGGGTTAGGGTTAGGGTTAGGGTTAGGGTTAGGGTTAGGGTTAGGGTTAGGGTTAGGGTTAGGGTTAGGGTTAGGGTTAGGGTTAGGGTTAGGGTTAGGGTTAGGGTTAGGGTTAGGGTTAGGGTTAGGGTTAGGGTTAGGGTTAGGGTTAGGGTTAGGGTTAGGGTTAGGGTTAGGGTTAGGGTTAGGGTTAGGGTTAGGGTTAGGGTTAGGGTTAGGGTTAGGGTTAGGGTTAGGGTTAGGGTTAGGGTTAGGGTTAGGGTTAGGGTTAGGGTTAGGGTTAGGGTTAGGGTTAGGGTTAGGGTTAGGGTTAGGGTTAGGGTTAGGGTTAGGGTTAGGGTTAGGGTTAGGGTTAGGGTTAGGGTTAGGGTTAGGGTTAGGGTTAGGGTTAGGGTTAGGGTTAGGGTTAGGGTTAGGGTTAGGGTTAGGGTTAGGGTTAGGGTTAGGGTTAGGGTTAGGGTTAGGGTTAGGGTTAGGGTTAGGGTTAGGGTTAGGGTTAGGGTTAGGGTTAGGGTTAGGGTTAGGGTTAGGGTTAGGGTTAGGGTTAGGGTTAGGGTTAGGGTTAGGGTTAGGGTTAGGGTTAGGGTTAGGGTTAGGGTTAGGGTTAGGGTTAGGGTTAGGGTTAGGGTTAGGGTTAGGGTTAGGGTTAGGGTTAGGGTTAGGGTTAGGGTTAGGGTTAGGGTTAGGGTTAGGGTTAGGGTTAGGGTTAGGGTTAGGGTTAGGGTTAGGGTTAGGGTTAGGGTTAGGGTTAGGGTTAGGGTTAGGGTTAGGGTTAGGGTTAGGGTTAGGGTTAGGGTTAGGGTTAGGGTTAGGGTTAGGGTTAGGGTTAGGGTTAGGGTTAGGGTTAGGGTTAGGGTTAGGGTTAGGGTTAGGGTTAGGGTTAGGGTTAGGGTTAGGGTTAGGGTTAGGGTTAGGGTTAGGGTTAGGGTTAGGGTTAGGGTTAGGGTTAGGGTTAGGGTTAGGGTTAGGGTTAGGGTTAGGGTTAGGGTTAGGGTTAGGGTTAGGGTTAGGGTTAGGGTTAGGGTTAGGGTTAGGGTTAGGGTTAGGGTTAGGGTTAGGGTTAGGGTTAGGGTTAGGGTTAGGGTTAGGGTTAGGGTTAGGGTTAGGGTTAGGGTTAGGGTTAGGGTTAGGGTTAGGGTTAGGGTTAGGGTTAGGGTTAGGGTTAGGGTTAGGGTTAGGGTTAGGGTTAGGGTTAGGGTTAGGGTTAGGGTTAGGGTTAGGGTTAGGGTTAGGGTTAGGGTTAGGGTTAGGGTTAGGGTTAGGGTTAGGGTTAGGGTTAGGGTTAGGGTTAGGGTTAGGGTTAGGGTTAGGGTTAGGGTTAGGGTTAGGGTTAGGGTTAGGGTTAGGGTTAGGGTTAGGGTTAGGGTTAGGGTTAGGGTTAGGGTTAGGGTTAGGGTTAGGGTTAGGGTTAGGGTTAGGGTTAGGGTTAGGGTTAGGGTTAGGGTTAGGGTTAGGGTTAGGGTTAGGGTTAGGGTTAGGGTTAGGGTTAGGGTTAGGGTTAGGGTTAGGGTTAGGGTTAGGGTTAGGGTTAGGGTTAGGGTTAGGGTTAGGGTTAGGGTTAGGGTTAGGGTTAGGGTTAGGGTTAGGGTTAGGGTTAGGGTTAGGGTTAGGGTTAGGGTTAGGGTTAGGGTTAGGGTTAGGGTTAGGGTTAGGGTTAGGGTTAGGGTTAGGGTTAGGGTTAGGGTTAGGGTTAGGGTTAGGGTTAGGGTTAGGGTTAGGGTTAGGGTTAGGGTTAGGGTTAGGGTTAGGGTTAGGGTTAGGGTTAGGGTTAGGGTTAGGGTTAGGGTTAGGGTTAGGGTTAGGGTTAGGGTTAGGGTTAGGGTTAGGGTTAGGGTTAGGGTTAGGGTTAGGGTTAGGGTTAGGGTTAGGGTTAGGGTTAGGGTTAGGGTTAGGGTTAGGGTTAGGGTTAGGGTTAGGGTTAGGGTTAGGGTTAGGGTTAGGGTTAGGGTTAGGGTTAGGGTTAGGGTTAGGGTTAGGGTTAGGGTTAGGGTTAGGGTTAGGGTTAGGGTTAGGGTTAGGGTTAGGGTTAGGGTTAGGGTTAGGGTTAGGGTTAGGGTTAGGGTTAGGGTTAGGGTTAGGGTTAGGGTTAGGGTTAGGGTTAGGGTTAGGGTTAGGGTTAGGGTTAGGGTTAGGGTTAGGGTTAGGGTTAGGGTTAGGGTTAGGGTTAGGGTTAGGGTTAGGGTTAGGGTTAGGGTTAGGGTTAGGGTTAGGGTTAGGGTTAGGGTTAGGGTTAGGGTTAGGGTTAGGGTTAGGGTTAGGGTTAGGGTTAGGGTTAGGGTTAGGGTTAGGGTTAGGGTTAGGGTTAGGGTTAGGGTTAGGGTTAGGGTTAGGGTTAGGGTTAGGGTTAGGGTTAGGGTTAGGGTTAGGGTTAGGGTTAGGGTTAGGGTTAGGGTTAGGGTTAGGGTTAGGGTTAGGGTTAGGGTTAGGGTTAGGGTTAGGGTTAGGGTTAGGGTTAGGGTTAGGGTTAGGGTTAGGGTTAGGGTTAGGGTTAGGGTTAGGGTTAGGGTTAGGGTTAGGGTTAGGGTTAGGGTTAGGGTTAGGGTTAGGGTTAGGGTTAGGGTTAGGGTTAGGGTTAGGGTTAGGGTTAGGGTTAGGGTTAGGGTTAGGGTTAGGGTTAGGGTTAGGGTTAGGGTTAGGGTTAGGGTTAGGGTTAGGGTTAGGGTTAGGGTTAGGGTTAGGGTTAGGGTTAGGGTTAGGGTTAGGGTTAGGGTTAGGGTTAGGGTTAGGGTTAGGGTTAGGGTTAGGGTTAGGGTTAGGGTTAGGGTTAGGGTTAGGGTTAGGGTTAGGGTTAGGGTTAGGGTTAGGGTTAGGGTTAGGGTTAGGGTTAGGGTTAGGGTTAGGGTTAGGGTTAGGGTTAGGGTTAGGGTTAGGGTTAGGGTTAGGGTTAGGGTTAGGGTTAGGGTTAGGGTTAGGGTTAGGGTTAGGGTTAGGGTTAGGGTTAGGGTTAGGGTTAGGGTTAGGGTTAGGGTTAGGGTTAGGGTTAGGGTTAGGGTTAGGGTTAGGGTTAGGGTTAGGGTTAGGGTTAGGGTTAGGGTTAGGGTTAGGGTTAGGGTTAGGGTTAGGGTTAGGGTTAGGGTTAGGTTAGGGTTAGGGTTAGGGTTAGGGTTAGGGTTAGGGTTAGGGTTAGGGTTAGGGTTAGGGTTAGGGTTAGGGTTAGGGTTAGGGTTAGGGTTAGGGTTAGGGTTAGGGTTAGGGTTAGGGTTAGGGTTAGGGTTAGGGTTAGGGTTAGGGTTAGGGTTAGGGTTAGGGTTAGGGTTAGGGTTAGGGTTAGGGTTAGGGTTAGGGTTAGGGTTAGGGTTAGGGTTAGGGTTAGGGTTAGGGTTAGGGTTAGGGTTAGGGTTAGGGTTAGGGTTAGGGTTAGGGTTAGGGTTAGGGTTAGGGTTAGGGTTAGGGTTAGGGTTAGGGTTAGGGTTAGGGTTAGGGTTAGGGTTAGGGTTAGGGTTAGGGTTAGGGTTAGGGTTAGGGTTAGGGTTAGGGTTAGGGTTAGGGTTAGGGTTAGGGTTAGGGTTAGGGTTAGGGTTAGGGTTAGGG